>NC_046370.1:4248044-4350690 GCF_011125445.2 Fundulus heteroclitus | reverse complement strand
ACTCACATTTCAGCAGTGTAATAAAGTATTTTAATAGCCATTTGGCCTCTTCAACATTTCTGGATCCTATATTTTCAAGTATTAAATGAAGCCATCTGGCACTGTAGGTTTAGAACTAATCGTGCATGCAGTCATACCCACCAGAAGGAAGGTTGTTTCCCTATTTAAATTGCCCATGGGACTAAATATCTGTATCCTATATGTATCTATCAACACAACCTCACTGAGCTGTTTTTAGTTTGATCAAGGATTGTAATTTTTCATATTTCATGAGGTTCATCTTGTACAAATGGGACTGCAAGAAAGAATCATTTTGCAGTAGTTTAAGTACATGGGTTAAACATGCAATGTTTATGGGTACAAAGTGGAAGTCAGAAGAGACAATACGGCCTCGCATACAATGGCTCTGCCTGTCCACCATAGACTTTGCATGAAAACCTGACGCTCAAATCACGTTTGGTCTAAATGTAGCATAATGCTGCAAAAGTTATGTTTAATTGTAATGCTTTACTTCTCCACACTTAAAGTCAAACAAAACCCTGGAAATGTGGGCTTTTTTTTCATTCATTTTATAATGGCAAACTTGAAGTGTTATCACTACTAATTCTGTGCCAACGCGCGCCTATATAGAGTAAAACTGTATTTTTTTTAATCCAGTCTGTGCTTTTCACGGGCACAGGCATCTTGGCATCCTGTCACTCAAATCATGTGAGAATATTCGTAATCGTGATGTCGCAACTTCACCAGGCACTGGAATACAAACAATGTATCCAAGCAAAGCTGCACCGTCCTTTTTCGACTCGACTTCCTCATGCAGATCTTCGTCAGTAAGGCGAGGAGTGTAGACACGTGTTTGTCATTACAAATTGCAGGCTGCAGTCAAAAGATGGGGCAAAGAGTGTCCCGTGAGGGACAAGATACAGGACGTCCCGGCTAATACGGGAAAGTTGGCAACCCTGCAAATGAGGCTGGATGTCATTTGAAGACATTTCTGCCATTTTGCACGCGGAATTTACTGACCTTGTGCAATTAATGCTTGTGAAAAACGTCAACTGACTTACACTTTGCAGCACCATGGGAAAGTGTTTACACTCTACTTGGTGCAGTTTATATGTCAGTTCCACACTTCTGGCTTAGTTAATAATGGCCATGCTTGAGGGTTGCTTATAGTCTGCTATCGAACATGTTTTGCGGCACGTCAGGAGGTTATTTTGTTGCATGTGTCAATTATGAATGCACCAAAGTTTTGTATACTTTTGTTTGACTTTAATGGCCTTGTGCCAGCCTTGTCTTTAAAAGACTTGTTTTATGTCATACCCTGACTGAAACCTTTTTGCAAACAAGATCCTTTTGATCCTTGGCAACCCCTCTGCAAAACTATGGCTTTGGCTAAAAGATGCACATGTGAAATCCAAGTAGGTCAACTAAACTTTTCTTTTCATGTTAATCAGATTCAGTTTAATTGATACACCATGAGAGCCAATGCAGGTATTTAAGGGATGAACTGACCAGGAGTCAGTTTTGACAGGTCAAACGAGGACAAGTAAACGCAAGGATTCATCTAATAGTATGATCAAGGAAGTCTAAGATTTTCTGCAGTAGGTTAAAATTTGAATTGGCAATGGATGGTCCAAAAAAGCCCTTTGACTTTTTGCTTTATTTATGACAAAAAAACAAATTACTATTTATAATAATGTCATAGAAATATAATCATGTATGATAACATAAGCAGATAATTGCATGTTGACAGCATTTCCATACACCACAGAGGAATGAGAAGGACTGACATATTTAAGTGCCCACCTCTTCCCTGCTTCTCTCCACTGAATTTCAGCTTTGTGCTTGGCTTGCAGTGTTTGAAGTGCCCTATCTAAAGTGCCTGTGAATCTGACAGTAAAACCATTCGGCTCTTTAAATTACCTCCCAGTAATAATTAGGATTTTACAGTGCTGCAATATTGTCATCGCCGATGCATCCCCAACAGCAGAGTTTGTTTAAGATGTAGCGAAGACATTTTGACAATAACAAGCTTTGGTTCATTGCTTTCTAAAGGTCTCCCCCCAGCAAGGATTGGGGTTTAGGGAGGATAATGCGATTGGGTGGGATTTTTGTTTTTTTGTTTTAGGCAATTAATAAACATTTTTAGTTATTTTTAATATCCCCTACCCTGGTCCTTCTCTCAGCAATAGGCACCAACAATGATGATTAGTCCTAATAGCTTTTATCCACTGTCTATCACTTTTATTTATGCCTGGGCATGCTAATGTAGGTTCCAGTGTGTTTGTAACTGTTTATATGTGTGTATGCGTGTGTGTTTTCATGCTTATTTATGGCTCAATATCCACAACAGCAACATCGACAAGATTATCAGCCCTCCTACCCTGCTGAGCCAGCCTTATCTGGAATGAGAAGGGCTCTCTCTCGCCCCCGCTCTCTCACTCTGTCTCTCTCTTTCTCCCTCTCCAACTCAGCAACACACACACACACACACACACACACACACACACACACACACACACAAGAGATGACTGTTTGCGAAATGCCAGAGCAGGCCCTATATGAGAATTGCCTCTCGATCACTGAGTGTGGCATGTATTTGCAGACATAGACAGACATTTACATTTCACTGTTAGGAAAGTTTTCAAGTCAAGAGATCAATTTTTATTTTTTATTATTTTTATTCAGTTTTTTTTTTTTTTTTATCAAAATCAAACACTTTTTTTTTTTTGTTTTACATGTAGTTACGGCCCCCGCAGGTCTCCCTGTGGTTGGGTTGGGCATTGACCTTTTTCTGTAACACTTTGATTAGCATGATGTGGGACACCCAGGGGCCTAGTGAGTCCTTCAGTTATTTAAAGCTTGACTTCCAACAACCTTGTCTCTGCTTCCTCCACAGGTAGGCTACCATCTTTAGTTTCGCTGTAAAGGTTTCAGAGAACTCAGTTTCATTTTCAGCTGGCAATTACAATCAGCAGCACACCTAAATAACATGTATAAAATGATGGCCCTTTTTCTAAAAAAAAAATGGGCAGGTACTTTAAATTACCAAAGACATCAAATCAACTTTAAGACTGATCCTATTGTAATGAATTTGCTCAATGGGCACAGCAAAATGTACCATATCATGTGCAAAATGTTATTAAAGAATGTTCAGGAGTTTAGATTGAGGTTTTGTGCAGTTACTTATTAGTGATAGGTACCTTACTTGTGGAAGAAAGATGTCTTAACACCATGAGCTTGTTGGGAAAGTAAATAAATCCTCAGACTGGAATAAGCTAACAAGCTTGTCAGATGTACCTTGTACCAATCTCACTCGGCTGATTTAACTTGGATTTCTGCTGGGATAATTCTCAAACCACAATGAGACCCGGGAAGAACACAAATGCAATGTGCTGTGCAACTGAGCCAAAAAAATTCAAAAGTTTTCTCCATCGTTTTAGACTCTTAATCTTTGCTAACATAGCATCATATTCCATAATGTGAATATTTTCATTCTGTAAAATACCTCTTTTTTTCTTTCTTTTTTCTTTCACAGACCCGGGATCCACAGCTGCTCTTTTCTGTGGACAGTTATTCTGATGTTTTCGCCGTATCGACTTCTGGGATCAGACGGTATCTCACCCTGTTGCAGCCTTTAGACAGAGAGGCACAAGACTCCTATACGTTCACGGTAATACACAGGCTTGACATTTGTGTGCATTATTATTAACTGAAAAACCACTTGCATCAGGGGACAGCAGGGGGACAAAACTTGCTGTTGAAGTGGCAGTTTTATCTGAAAGAAAGTGTAAAGTAGAAGCAAAATTTAAAGGGAGTAAGGCAAAATTGCAGCGCAATCGCAAAAGAATAATGCGGGTGGACAAAGAGGATAAGCATTTTATAAGCCATTAAAGTCAGTTTCAAAAAAGCAAAGCGTGGAAGAAAATCATTCTGCTTCGAGTATGGTGAAAGAGGAGGTTACACAGAGCACAAGCAATACATTTTACATGAAGGGAGGAGTGAGTTTGCATTGTATTTTTTCTTTTTATGTAAGCATGATCCAGAAAATGCCCCCCCCCCCCCCCTCTGCTTTTTGGTATTCATATTTAAAGATATATATATATATATATTGATATCAGTTAGTCTGAATATAACTCTTCTTATTAATTCAATAGCCAATGTTAAGGCTTTTTAGGAGCTAATTTGACCGAAATAAAGATAGGAGTAATGAATAAAGTGGGATTACAATTACATTGTCTTTGTTACTGGGTGGCAGTCATTAATCTGCAACTCAATAACAGATCACTTAAATATATATTCAGTTGTGAGTAGTAACTAGTTACATTTACTCAGTTATGTTTACTTGAGTAACTTTTTGAACAAAAGTTACTTTTAGGAGTAGTTTTACTCCAATATACATTCTTACTTTTACTTAAGTCATAATATAATAAAATAATTATAATTATATAAACAAGTATGGCTACCCTTACTTGAGTGAAGTTTCTGGCTACTCTACCTGCCGTGAGTAACCTTATGTATAAATAACATAGTTGTTTTAACCAAAAATCCACCAGAGACAAAAACCTAGAGTTTATGCTAAAGTGAGACTTCTTATTTGTACACCAGCTTTGTTATTTTAATATTATTTTCTATCTGCTGAGCTCATTGAGGCATTTGGGGGTCAAATGAATGTACAGTAAACAATAGATATTGTCCTTGGAAGTACTTTGCACTGTTCTAACATACTGTTCATACATGAACTGCTGTAAGTATTGCTATCAAGTTAATGTTAAATAAATGTGTTAGCCTGAATTGGATGTTTTGTTATTATATCATTCTTTGTATATTTTTTGTCTTTAAAATACCAGAATTTGCACATAACCTTATGTTTTTGTGTGTCGGATTACATATTTTTTAAATATGATATCATCAGCTGTTATGATTTGGTACATGAGTAGCCTTCTTTCTGAATACTTTTTTACTCTTGCTTGAGTAATTTCTTGGCTGATTAATTTTTACTTTTACCTGAGTAAAAATATGTTGAAGTAGTGCTACTCTTACTTGACTGCATTTTTTGGCTACTCTACCCACCTTTGTATATATTTAAATATGTATTCACAATACAAAATCCTTTCTGAAGCTTTCTCATGGCTTACTTGCCATAGAAATCAAATTAGGACCTGGTTTAGATTTTTTGAATTTCTTGTATAGACTACAGGAACAGAAGATAAATGTGTTTATTAAAATGCATAGTTCAACTTACATCTGCTGTCTGAAACTGGCAAATCAGTAACGCGGCTTTCATTTAATTTGTCATCAACATTCCAACTTTGTCACAAATAATTGCAGTATGTCTCCAACCAAATGCAAAATAATTACAGAGGACTTTCATTTTGAGGGCAACCCCAGGAAAGTAATTTTGTAGTCAGCGATAATACATGAACAATCCAGTTTAGACTTTTTTTATGTAGCATTCTTTTGAGAGTTAATGACCAATCAATATCTTATCTCCAGTAAGTAATGTCTTCAGGTTGATGAGATGGTGTATGCTTTACCAGAAAATGACTTATCAGGGTGGGATGAGCTGCGAGGTGCAAACACTGAGACAAAGAATACCATCCATCCATCCATTTTCCAAACCGCCTAATCCCTCATGGGGTCGCGGGGTTGCTGGTACCTATCTCCAGCGTTCACCGGGCGAGAGGCCGGGTACACCCTGGACAGGTCGCCAGTCTGTCGCAGAGCAACACAGAGAGACAAACAAGACAAACAACTATTCACGCACACACTCACACGTAAGGACAATTTGGAGAAACCAATTAACCTAACAGTCATGTTTTTGGACTGTGGGAGGAAGCCAGAGTAAGACAAAGAATACAAATATGATAATTAAAAAAAATAGTTTATTTACTCTAAAAATATTAAACATTTTAACTAATTGAACGGTTCAATTAAGTAGACCTGTAAAAGAGAACAACTGAATATAAGTAGACTCAAACTCTGAAGTATTAAACCATGCTTCTGATCAAACACAGGAAGGAAATTTATTTACTACACTATCTGAGTCATATGTCAAACATAAGAGAAAAAATGGCTGCCACATACAAAGCAAAAAACACACTAATTTAACTTTACTTATCCCTATGGCAGCGAAACTTGTGGTTCAGTCTAATAAAGCTGGTAGCTTCATTATTATCTGTATGACCAGCCTTTGGCCACAGCTTTTGCTACAACCCGGAAGGAGAAGTCAAACCCTAGCTAATTTAGAAACACAGAAAAAAAGTGTTATTCCAACATAAAAAAGAATTGTGACCTCCCGGGTGTTAATATGTAAGCACGTCCTGTAAACATCATAAGATCTTGCAGAAGATAAAGTAGTTAGATAAAGAAGCAATGAGTAACACGCAAACATGTTTGCAATTAAGTGAAAATAAACTACTGTAGATTTTATCATGTGTGGCTTGCCGTCACAACGAGACAAAATCATCTTAAAAATAATTTTAGTCTCTAACATTAGTAGTGCTGATCAGCTAAAACCCAAGGCAGTAATGTGGAGTGGACTACTGCCAACCATCTACTAGTTGGTTACCATGGATACTTCGGCTGCAGGCTGGTGGAGTTGCACTGCTAACCAGTCAGACACATTGCTTACACAAGTTCCCCTGCTGTTTGGGCACGGATACATTTGTCAGTTTCTGCTCCCCTACAAGTGCTGCTTGATCTCCCAAAATCTAAAGGACAATATCCTCAAGTGGATATCATTATAGAAGCCTATAGTCATTCACAGTGATATTTATGGCTGTCTGCAACATACAACAAGGACATTTAAACCATTCCATTCAGAAGTACATTTTTCAGGTCGGAAGCCCAGTATTATTATACCATGACCATATCATTGGCCTAAAAAATATGTGTTTCATCAAAAGAAAATTGCTAAGAGAGTTCTCTACTGCGGGAATGACATGAACCATCAACAGAACTGTATTTCAAATAATCACTATGCCTTTAAGCATGGCATACAATGATTACACTGTTGTTGCAACAGCAAAGTGGCACCTTCTTGCTGAGGCGCATACCTCAAGTTAACTCTCCCACTCCTCTGTGAAGAGATAGATGCCACATTAGACTTTGTATTGTACATACTTATCTACATTAGTCTCTTTATATATTACTTCTTATGGCTTTCTCTTTTGATCTGTTTTCTTCCATTCATTGTCTTTGCAAACAAAGTCATGGTCGTTTTATGGGCTTGGCACAGAGAGACTGCTCTTTGCCAAGCAAAACATCCTCACATGGCACGGAGCGCTGATTCTTCATAAAGCTGTAATCTACCACTTACAGACAGACAACAGAGACCGGGTGTATTTTTTTTTTTTTTTTGTGTGAAGTTATGAAGCTAAATATATGACTTTAGGTGCCCTTGAGTGTGCATTCAGCTATTTGGTAGTTAAAGATGGAAAAGCAGACTGTCAGGAGTATTGATTGAAAGTCAGAGGTATACAGTAATCATTCTGAAAGCCTTGGAGAAGAAATTAAACTCTGAAAGAAAAAAGGAGAGTGCCATGAGACACAGAGAGCAATTTTCATCAGAAAGGAGTCAATCAACTTCTTACCAGATGAACCTGTGAAGGAGATTGGTATCAGTAAAGAATAATATGTTCTTGTTGATATCTACAGAGAAGAATTTATAAGACATGGGAAAAGGAATATCTTAAGCAATTAGGATCAGATTGAGGACATACAAAGGAAGAAGGATTCCAAAATAAATCTAGCTGTAAATGGATTTCAACCAGCCTAGCCAGCATAGGAAATGTGCAACATGAATTCTACCTATACAAAAATGTACCTACCAACGGGTTTTTACAGTTATAGAGTCTTTGACACGCTGAGCTTTGATAATTTTTCAGTGCTTCAATATCAGCAAATGATTAAGGCTTGCAGTTGTCAAAAACTATTTTTTTCTAGTTTGTATTAAGTAGACTGAAAAGTTAGCTCCTTTTGTTTGGCAAGGACAGAAAACATAAAATAAAGTTTAAGGGGAATAGACAATTCTGTATTAAAAAAAAAAAAAAAAGCTGTGGGGGAATCTGCCTAAATCCAGGGTGGTGGCTTGTTGCCTAGCTTGTGCGCTCAATGGGCGAAAGGCGGGGTCTGCCTAAATCAGGACCAAATGTACAAATATATAGCTTGTTCAAACGAACGAGGTAAGTTTTTCAGACAGATGTCTTGGCAGGAGAACAAACACAAATATCCTGCTTAAACCAAGAACAAACATAAGAAATCTTTAAATTACTTTGTAAATAAACTGAGCTTTGTTTGTCTTAGCGATTACCAAATTTCCTGTCGAACATCAAGAATAAACTGACTTAGTAAATACAATCCAACTTAGCAGCTAGTTTAGCATATCAATATAAACAGTACAATAGTCTCCAGTTCAAGCTCTTGAAGAGAAATTACTGTTGGGTTCCTTCTGACCAGGGCATTTTATACTTTAGCTGAAAGTCCCCAACTGCATAATTTGGCAATGTAGTAAGATCTCCCACTTTAAGTATCTGACATCTCAAAAAAAGATTTATCCAAAGAAAAGAGTAAATGTCAAGAACAAGCAGCCATAACTCCTAAAACAAGCCTAAGAACAGAATCATGTCCTTTTATGAAAGGGGACAAATCTTCCTGTTCTTGTAGAGTATGTGTAGGTGGAGTATGTAAATGTATAGGCAGAGAAAAGCCTGCTTGATCTTTACAAATCCTCATCCTGGCTGAGAAGATTACTTCTGGTCCTCTTTTTTTGAGGTCAGATGGAACAAAATTGAATTGTTTGGCTAAAAGAATGCAGCCTTCGCTCGGCATAAAAAAAGAGAAGCAATTAGCCCCAAGAAGACAACCTCACGGTCAAGTATGGTGGTGGGTAGCTGATGCTTTGCGGGTTGGTTTTCTGCCGACGGGAAAGGCAACTCAATCATATTAAATGGAATCATAAAAAAATAAGTAAGCACATCAAGATTCTCAACAGCAACATTAGGCAGTCTGCAGAGAAACTTGGTATTGGACTATATTGAGCAGAGCAATGACTCAAAACATACAACAAGTGTACAAATGGTCAGACAAAAAAATATGTTTTCAAGTAGTCCACCCAGAGTTCTGACTTTAATATAATAAAGAAACTGTAGCGGAAGCTGAAGATGAGAGCAATGACAAGGAGCAAGGCCAGTCCCAAAGAATTGGAGCATATTGCAGAAAAGGAATGGTAAATAAAGGTTAGCGAAATATTTTTTGTTGCTTTAATAGCTAGTAAATGCTTTTCCATTGGTTGATACATTTATGAATAGTTTTGGACAAAGTATTTATTTTGTTTCAATGCAAATAAAAACAGGGAAATTATGTGCATCTACAACCATACACCTTGTACATTCCTATTAACTTTTCAAAGGTGCCTGTGCCATTTCCAAAAAAACAAAAAACAAAAAAAAAACTTCTTGGTTGATATGAAAATATTACATCTAAATTACCCAGGACATAGCTGTGTTTTTCACATAAATACATTACTGTCTGAGGAAACACAAACTTTCACAATTTTGATAAAAAATAGCCATTCATGCTGTAGTCAAGCAGCAAGAAATAAAAAAAAATATGCTTTTGACTTAACGCATATAGGACTGTGAAACAGTCCTGGCCCATTTTGACAACCATCTAGTAAGTGAGAATCCAAACCACACCCTGAATAATAGTCTATTTCAATTTGTAAAATGAACCAGGGAGGCATGGAGATATGTCCAACAGCTGTGTACATAATGGAAACCCAATCTGGCTTTAACAGATACACTCCTCCCTCACTCTTCTGGCTGTGCCATTTCACTTGATCTATAATGGGTGGACCCTGGCCCTGCAATCCAATTCAATTTGTCCCATTGTCCCTGTTGATTTTGTAAGATAAAATTAGATTTGCTTGTACAAGTAAAACACTTTCCAAAGACTTGGAATGAAAACAGAAAAGTAAAAAACTAAGTAAATAGGCAAGAAATAAAAGCACATAAGGAAACCTAGGGGAAAATATACACAAGACAAAGAGATTTCAAGAACATGCTTAGTGTACACAGTCCGTACTTTCCAAACATCACAATCACTGATGATCATATGTTTTCGTCCTTCTTGAAAAAATGTGTATCCCTTAAAAAAATTTGCATTCATCTTTTTCTCCTGTGTTTTTGCCTCCACAGCTGTTGGCGTCAGATGGTGTTCAGCAGAGTCCTCCTGTCAGTGTGACCATAACCGTGCTGGATGCCAATGACAATACTCCAACGTTTTCCAACGTCTCCTATAGTGTAAACCTTTTCACTGATATGTTGCACGGAGAAACCGTCATGCAGGTATGTGCAAGTTATTAGCACAGCTCATGTGAACAATTTTTACTCATGTAAACCGTATATGCATTCGTGGTTGTGTGTCTTTGTAGATGTCAGCAGTTGACGCTGATGCAGGTGAAAACGGTCAAGTCACCTATCGCATCTTGGCTGGTGCTCAGGGAAAGTTCCTAATAGACACCAGGTAAATTGATCACAAATACTTTAACACTGTTTACATATTTTATATTTCACTGTTGGAACAGTTGTTTACCATTGATGCAAGGTTTATTGTTGTTACTGTTGTGGTTTATCGGGTCATCAGACATTCTGTAGGCATTACAAAAAAGCCTCTTCCATTATAGCAATTTATGCATAAAGGCAAAATAAGAAATTATCTGGTTGTCTCTTATTTATAGAAATACAACATCAGAAGAACAGTAAAATGTGACTTAATATTGCGTCAGTTTGGAATTGACATGTAATTTGGAATTTAAGATAGTTGGCTGCACACAAATGTCTGTTTGGTGTTAAAAACAATGCCAAGAAGATGAGACATCAGAACGAATCAACGGATTTTTGCTGATCAACAGGCTGGGAAGGCTTCCTGTGAGCATTTTCTATCATTTTGGAATGAACCATTCTCCTCTGAGAATGTTTTTTCACAAGTATTGGTAATCCTCTAAGTAAATTTAATAAAAGCCACCTCTGCCAACTTGAAATCTAAATGCTGAAACCCAGCACTGCAGAGCAACAGAGAAGAGTATGTTGGAGAGAGGAGATACAGCCCCGCAACCCTATGTGTAAGAAAACTGTCATTTTCTCACTTTGCTGTATCTTTTATTTGATCCTTCATGTGTGCAGCATATATTATCTACTTATAAAATATTAGAACAGGGATGGTAGAGAGGAATATTTTGGAGCATTCTTGAGAAGTGTCACACATTTAAAAAATACTTTTACTGCTAAACTATAATCTTTTGATTATTGTATTCTAATCGCTGATCTTGTACCTGTATGCTTTTTTTCTTTTAAATTCAAAACTTTTTATTTCAGCTTTTTTGTTATTTTCACAAAACCTTGCTTTATTTGGTATCTGTTCCCACTCTAAATGTAAGTTTCTGGTTCCAGACTGAGTAAATAATAACAAACATGTGGTGAAGTGTTAAGGGGAATCAGTTTTACCCCTTGCAAGAGTCACACAATAGGTCCTAATAGGAGAAAAAGGAAGACAGTCTGTGACGAATATCAGAGTGGATCAGGAAACATTTTGGAAATTCTGGGATGAGCTGTTTTACCTAAATAAACAGACACAGAGGTGCTCTTGCAAGTGGTATAGTATCCTCGATCCAATATTAAAATATAACTAACACGGATGTAAAAGCATAACCCTGCCCCCAGACCAATTTTGAATGATGTCACCAAAGTGGGCAGTGCCAACAGACACTGAGGGGCAGAGCCAAGTGTGGGGATGAGAGTAAGTGTGAGGCATGTATGGTCAGGATGAGGGAAAGTCATGTTAAAACAAGCAGAGTCACCAGGGCTTCAGTGGTGGTTTTGCTACAGATCGGTCTTTTGAGGTGGAGGATTTTTCACCGGAGGTTGAGGAAGGCTTTGTTCCTCATACTGCAGAATTGAACAACTTTACACAAAAAGGGATAAGATTTGTACATTACCATACAGATCGTAACCCTCAAGGCCCAATTTACATATTTGCAAAAAAAAAAAAAAAAAAAAGTTTAGTTATTCTTCAAGGTTTCTATTTTTATTCTCACTTTTTGGATATCAGAGGCTTAGAGTAGTTTTTGTATTAAAGAAAATCCCTAGTAGGCTTGATTGGGTGTAAAGCCAACATAGTGTATGTAGAATATCTGCAGCAGGAAACGTAGGTGTCAACTGCTCGGACTTTTAGCTGTGTAGCCATTTTGTGCACGGGTACTAGTTGACCCAAACTGTAGGCTTGGGCCTTGACTTAACTTTTTTGACCCAAGCAGTAGGCTTGGGTCAAAAAAGTTATTTTTATAGCCTTATTCCAATAATGTCCAAGATGACTGTACCAAGAAGTGGGTTTCTGTGAGACTGTAACTTAACATTTTAATAAACACCTAAAACACTGCTTTGATTTTCATCATTGGCCAAAGACTTATTCTAAACAGATTCTTACATACAGGATCTGCTAAATAAATCGAAGAAAAACATTTCAGTAATTCAGTTTTACTTAAAATATATAGTTTCATAACACATAGTCATCTTTTAAAATTATTAATTTCAGGCAATCTTGATGAATATACCTTACAGCTAATAAGAACCAAACATTTATTTTCTTATAAAAACTTGATTACATGGGGCCAATTAAAATAATGACATAATATAATAAATATAGCATGTTAAGATTACACAATGTTGGCGTCACAGACCACATAGTTGTTCAGCAGGCAGTCTCCGAGATCCTGCACAAGAAATAAACTACAAAATGCAAGCCTGAAATAAGCTAGCTGTTCACTGAATCCTGGACTTGGAGAAACTGATATTCAAGTCAGACAGTGTTAGCAATTTTAAAATGTTTATTTTACAATAGGAAATAGTGGAGGAAGAGACAGGCAGGTCAGAATGCCTGGAGTCCGCAGAGTCAGGCTTGACCGGGTGAATAAGGCAGAGACAGACATGACCATACGTTGCAGTCCGAAGTGGACGATGCAGGCAGGGACAGAACTGACCAGATGATGCAGACAGAGACCGACTTGACCAGATGCAGCAGGCAGAGACTGACTTTGCCATACGATGCTGGCAGGGACTGACTTGGCCAGATACAGCTGATGTGTCCCCAGTGTGGGCAGAGCGAGACACAGGATCATCAGGAATAACCTGAACCAGGCGGTGCACACAAGCACTAGTAATCCAACTAGCAAGGGCAGGGCGAGAACAGGTCCAAAGAATCAGCAGGCAGCACAACGAGAAAATACAGGGAAAAACCACATACAGGCAGCAAAAAAAAATTAGATTCTGGAAGAGGGTGGTCAGTGAGACAGGATCAAATAGGTGAAGTCCCAGGTAGATTGGACTGAGGATCATTAGTCAGTGGTGGGTGGAGATGATTATGGAGAATCAGTTCTGACTTGGAAGTGGCTGAGATGAGCTGGAAATGGGGAACAAAAAACTATCCGAAACACAAACAAACAACCCCAAAATCATGACACAGACAGGTCCACATCTATTTGCGACAGTCCACTGGCTGCGAACAAAAGACAAAACATTTCTGAGGTTTTATTTAGTGTCTCATAAGGAGTTTAAAGTGGCTTCAATCTGTGCTTCAAGAGGCACCACACAGATGTATGCAGGAGAAAAGCTACAACTGCATGTCTTTTATCAAGCTACTCCTTGAATAGAAACGTCAGAAGCCTCCTATTTACTGGGCTAAGGAGAAAGGGAACTGGAGTGTTCTGTTCAGTTCAGTTTCCTTTACTGATACCCTTAAGCATCAATCGATTTGCTTTGTAGTTAAAAATATTGTGACCATTCTAACAGACATTGAAATACAGAAATAGTACAAAATACACAGAAGGAAAATGGGATTAAAAAACAGGAGAAGAAAAAGTGCCCCAGGCTTCTTAAAATTTATGACATCAAAACACGATGGCTAATATAACACCAGCAAGGCTCCTATAGCCTGTTCAAATAAACACAACTGAACTGCTTGGCTCTGATTTTTAGGGGCTGCAAATGTTTGTTTACAAGGAAGAAGGTGAAAATCCCCATAGAAGGAATGCGAGGGATAATTTAACATGGAGCTTATTCTGCAACTGTCTATAACACATAACCTCTAGGTTAGGATGAGAGACAATCAGCTGACCACATCAACACTTACATTCTGGCGTTTAGTCGTCAAAAATCCTCTTTTCAGAGCATTTCATTTGAAAGTTAAGAAGCTATAGTCTGGAGGAAGAGGGACAATGCAGAGAATACAAGTAGCTCAGGGTCCAGTGTGCTGTTTCCACAGTCAGCGATGATTTGCGGAGTCATTTAATCTGTCAGTATTGGTCCACCATGTCTAGTCAAGTCAAGTCAAAAGTCTTCATAGCCGTCTACCGAGGGATTTTAGATCATTTCATGTTTCCTTCTGCTTGCAGGCTTAATGGAAATGCTGATTTCATTCTCCGGCAGGACTTGGCACCTGCCCAAACTGCCAAAAGGTCCAGTATTTGCCAGCAAACTGACTTGACCCCTCAGATAATCAATGGACTATTGTCAATATGAGCATGAAAGACACCAGACCCAACAATACTGATGAGCTAAAGGCCAGTCTTTAAGCAAGCTGAGCTTCCTTATCACTTCTGAAGAGCCACAAGCTGATCCTCCCCATTTCAAGCACCACTAATGCAGCAATTCATGCAAAAGGAGCCCTGAGAGATTACTGAGCTCATCCGTTGTACAGCAGATGGACAAACTTTTCAGTGGGCCAATAAGTCTGTAAAGAGTGTCAATAAAGGCTTAAATATATAGATGTGTGTAATTAATCTATCAATATACATGCTAAACCTTTTGAAATGAATTATGGAAATATTTAACCTTTGAATTACATTATAATTCATTGAGAAACAAAAATTATGTTTTTAACTTATGGTAATTGATTGCCACAGAATACAAGACTGCTAATGAGACAGCAGGTGGTAAATGGTATACTATAGAAGAAGTCAATGAAAGTATATATAACATAATGTAAAAGCATGCGTGTGTTAATAATCATATACATTTAATCCCTGTTTTTTACAGTACTGGGATAATTACAGTGGCACCCGGCGCTGAGCTGACTGTTGGCCGAAGCTACGCTTTGACTGTAGAAGCTGCGGACAATGGGCCTGTGCCTCACCGAAGGTAGGGGGTTTCTCTCTTTTTGCTTCGTGGCTCTTTTCCTGTTTCTATGTGGAGCCGAGGCATGAAAGGTCAGATCTTTACAGCTTTCACACTCATTGTCTGCCCCCCCTCAACAGTCTATGGCTCTCTTTTTATTACTTTGTCCCTGTTAGTCTCCACATTTAATCGCCATTTTCAGCTGAATCACTTTTTTTTTAAATATACCTTAATTCATATTTCTAAAGACAGATTAGTCTGAAAGGGAGTGCAACAGAGTGAAATGAACTTTATAAGTGGGAGAATTAAAAAAGCCTGAATGAATGAAGGCCAAGGAAAGGGCCCCTCAAATACCAGATAGCATTTAGTAAAAAAAAAAAACAAACCAAAACAAAAAAACATTACTTTCTCTTTATTTCCCAAAAGGGAAATGTCAACTAATGCAGAAAATGCATTCAAATGAATTTCATTCCTCTCTTCAAGGACTGAATCAATAAGAAATTGTGGCTGTCACACGCTCCCTATTGCAGGCCTTTCCAAAAAGTTTTTTTTCCAATCTTCCAGAGAAAGGCATCTGCTTAAAATGTTTTGTGAACTTGTTGGGGTATTGATTTGATTGCCAAAGTCTGACAGAAAACAGTTCAGCTGTGAGATTTTTGTTTTACCAATACCAAGCAGTATTACAGAACTGAAATGAATCACACACGCACATCCTTGTTTAAAATACTAAGTGAGGTTTGTACCTTGAGGACCCATTACAATGCAGACAACTGTGCCTGTGGCTCTACGCTCTTTCAGGAGTGAATGCTGTTTGTCAAGACTCGATGCAACCTGCTGGGTTTCCGTAGAGAGGAAACTTTTGACCAATCTGTATGATTTGATTGAATTTAGACTTTGTAAAGTGCCCTGAGATGGGGTTTTCTACCATTACATTCCTCTCCCCAATGATCACCAGGGTGGCGTGCAACACAGATTAATTGATTCTTGTGACAAGGTGTGCTGCAATTACTTTAATTGCAGTAAACGGTCGAATACACTCATGCGTAATGCTGCACAGTGGATGCATTGGCACTGCAGGAATCCTTGTAAATGGGAGAATTGGGAGGGAATGTGCTTTCAGCGATCAAATATTTTCTGATCAATTGTGATGACTGACTGATATGCCGCTTTGCGTTTCGCTCTAACCTACATGGGAAAGTGGTTACAACCTCCCATTTTCTGGGTCCATATACCATTATCATTTTCTTGGCGTACATACACCATTAATATGGATTCCTTGCAAAGTTTTATAAATGAGATGCCAGATCTAGATTCCAAATGTTTAACTAACTTGATAATAAACTCTGATATAAAAAGTGTCCCTTTACTTTTGTTACGGTAATTATAATGATACAGAAATTTGCCTTTAATACCTGTTTAAGCAAACAAGCTTAAACTGAATGCAACCAGACAGTTGCTGTTTTCTAAAAAAAAAAAACGGTTTCCAGGGAACAAAAAAATATATTTTGTTGTCATAACCTGGATAACTGAGAATTTGCAAATGCAATACCTGCTTAAATTATTTTTTAAAAAAGGTACTTTTCATCTGACAGACAAGCCTCATCAGAGCAAAATTATTTTTTTTAAAATGACTGTTAATGACTAAAATTCTGAATCATGCAGGAAATTTGCATTATGCTAAGATATCTCTTTGAAACTTATAACGTGGAGCTTACTTCAGTTCATAGACTTTTCAACAGAATGCTGTTTTCTGATGCTCAAAGTGTGCTTGGATTTAGTTTTAGCTTTTTACTTGGGGAAAAGCTGAAGAAAAGGGTAAATTAACCATGTACTGTCCTTGAAACGGGAATAAAAAGCTGAATCCTTTCACAAAAAATAAATAATAAAAAGAATCACTGAACAAAAGCAGTAATCATTTAAAACCACTGAGAAAAGTATAATCATGACTCTTGTTTTTTAATAAAACTAGAGAAAATTTCATTAAAGGTTTGAGTATGTTTAAATTTCACTCAGTTGTCACACATTGTTGTCACACATTTAAGATGCTAAATGATGGTTCACATATTTCCATTTTGTGCATTCACACAAAACATTTTTAGCATTTAAATTTTTTCTTGGGACATATGGGGGAGATAAAAGGGCTGCTGCTTCATTGGCTTCCTGAAACTGTGTCCCGTTCAGTAGTGGAATATTTTTACCACAACTGTTCCTGACTTCAAATCACTCATATAACACCTGATGCATAATTATTTCATGAGGATGTTTGAGGCCTCTACCACTCTGATAAAATTTCTACTTTGTGGAGCATAAAGCCTGGTTATGGAATGGTTACAGGTAGAAATGAGCCGGTATGAGATACAACATTATATCCTCAAAAATACCACAATTTAACGGTATTAAAAAAAATTAAAATGTATAGACTGGATTTTCACTCCTATGTCATGGAAAACCAATCATTAGATTACCGTGTTTAGAATGTTGGCCACGTTCTTCAATTAATTTCCTATTGGGATTAATAAAGTATTTTTCAATTGAATTGAATGCACACAGTTGTTGAAGGCTGAAGTCAAATGAAGAACAGACACCAAACGCAAAAAGTTAAAGTTTTTGTTAACATTGTACATAATATTATCCCTTTCACTCTATTTTACACTTTTTAGAGTTAAGAGTCTAGAAACTAGATATTAGCGGGCTATGTAGCATGGCTACTGGATAGCATAAAGTCAGCTCTTTAACACAAATAGCTGAGATTATTAGTTGTAGAAATTATAGTGATGCTATAAAATACAAGCAAAGGAGGATGTAGCACTCCTTGCCTCTGTTCCATTCAGATGGAGGACACCCCTCATTCTGAAACTTTAATCAGACTCTTTAAAGAAGACTTAATCCTGAATCCTTAGAAGTAGTATGACTTAAAATATAAGTGATTTTGAAACCTTAACATATAACATTTGCAGTTAAGCTGAAAACCTGTGTGGTTAATCAGACCAAGCTAAGTGATGGACTGATACTTTCCAGTTGTCTTCAACGAGTCATGGGAAAACTCAAATAAAAAACATATACATATTTTTCACACAACTTGTATTAAACATCTTTAACAGTTTTGATACTCTAGGCTTCCTAGTAACAGCTTAAGTTACACATAATTCTAGTGAAAACACTAATTCCACTGCATTTACAATTTATGTGTTGTAAATAAGAAATAAATCATTTATTCATGTGATAATGTTTTATAGTACACTATTTTCTAACTGGCATTTATAGGGATAAGGGGGAATGATGTGATTAAAGTCATCACCGCACTGAATTTATTAAAATGATGTAATAAATTTGGGTAACTAAGAAACTAAATTCATGCTTAATCTAAACATTTCACATTCTTTTTCAGTGTTGGCATTACTACTTGGTGTATTTTTATCTTCTGAGTATGTCTCATGAAAGATCCAGAGAGATTGTGCACCTGAGGACTATTTAAGAAGTGACTTTGAAGCACTATTGAAACTTTATTAAGGATGATCACATTGCCACTAGGAAAATAAATGTAGTACCTTTACAGCTTTTTAGACAGTTGACAACAAGTGTCTTTGGCAAACAAGAATAAAAAAGTTTCACCTTTAAAATCATCAATATCTACAAAAAGCTACTGTTGGAGCCATAAGGGAACTAAAAGTATCTTTTTTGGATGGACTATGGTTAAACATCACACACTATCTCTCTGTGTTGTTCTCCAATCTTTTTTTTACATAGCCGGGCTGGCCATACGTGCACGTGAACAGCCGCCACTCAGGGCTTACCCACTCCCTGCCCATATAATGCCACCGCCAAGCACAAAATGGCAGAGACCCCACCAATCGGAAATGTTCTCTTGCTAACAGCATTATAAAGTTATGAGTTACTTACTTCTTCACTAGACATGTTCCTCTGAAAGGTAATGCTGTTTTGCTGTTTATTTATCCTTCGCAAATATGCTCATAGGAGCCGAAGTGTGAGAAAGGGAAATGCCCAGAGCACTGAGGAAGATGCCAGGGGATCCAGAAGCCCGAAGGCGCCCCCAGAGCTAAGATGCCTAAGAGGAGCCAAAACAGGGAAAGCTGCCTCCCCCATCCCAGGGAAGAGCAGAGATGGGCCCCAAGAAACCCTCCAACAGCCACAACACCAAACCCCTGGGAGCCACGGGACTAGCCACGGGGACTAGCCCGTGGGCTCTGCTGGCATCCAGCTATGCCAGAGCAGATTCAACCATGGGGCCAAAGACCAGAGCCCCAGGGGCCCCCGTCCTCTGGCAGCATCACCGACAGAGCCATGGGGGCCCAGGCCCCACGTAGCAGCCGCCACGAGGGAGCTGGCGCCCACCCAAGCACCCATTCCCAGACACAGAGGACCATCAACACACCAGCGGCCAACACGCCACCACATCCCCACCTACCTGACCCATACTCCACTTGTATCCCCCCACCCCGATCCCAGCCAAGACAACCCACGGGCCCAGACGACCCATGGAGATGGGGCCAGCATGAACCGAACGGGCCAACTAACCAAAGCCCACCCCACAAACCCTGAGGTATTACCTCCTCCATACCCAGCCAACCCCTGAGACCCAACGCCCACCCCCCAGCCAAGACCCCAGGTATGTGGCCCGCTCCTCCTCCAGGCCCCGGACTCCAGATGGCAATCGTAGAACAGGGGTGTGAGAAAGACCCCAAGCCTGTCTCTGCCTGTTCAAAGGTCATGTTGAAGCATGCCGAGGTCCAAAAAGGGGGGAGCCCGGCATAGTCCCCCTCCCCCATGCACCTTACCCAGAATCCTCAATAACTAAAAGTGAGTGGGGGAAGAGGAAGCCACCAGGGGTGACGCCTACATAATAATGCTCTAATGCTCCCTTGCCCACAGAAAATAACAATACACAGATGAAAATGTGTATTTACCTAAGAAGACTTACTTGTGGTAAAACTGTAATTGACCTCTAATTGACGTTCAAAATTGCGTGCTCAATTTATCTCTTCTGCTCTGAGTATTAAGTAATGTTTAATATCTGGTTTTGATTTTTTTAATGCATAAGCCTTGCCTACAATAGTGCATAATACATTATAAAAATAATTGTATACTATGCTGTTTGCAGATGATAAACAGAGGGCTCTCCATTGGGACTTGGTAGCATTATAGCCACCAAATCAATAAAATGTGAACACAGCAGATTGAGGTGGCTCTGGCGATTGCTTCAAAGTTTGTCATCAGATTTCCCCAGACCCTCTGTTTTTCTCAGCAGAAAACATAACCAGCATGAAAAATGAATATCTCTCTTTTCTTGCAAATTTATCGGACCGATGGGTCAAGATCCAAAACTAGAATCGTTCAACTTCTGAAGAAGTTGAAGAAGGCGCCCGCCTGGTGGTGGGCGTGACCGTCAAAGGCAAAGCTTCCGAGTTCCTTGGTCGTAGGCTCTCATCGCTTGGGGATTTTAAATCAAACCTTCTGAGTGAAAAGGATTTGTCTTCATCAAAACCTGCCGACCAGGAAAACTTTGCGTCTGCAGAGCTGCAAACTGCGTACTTCGATCTGAGACGCAGCTAATGACCTAATTGGCGACAGCCGACGGTCAAAGTTTGCCATTCATTTTCTACGGTAGTCCTAAACCACTACTGACATAATACACTTTTTGGCCACAAGCGTCATTTTGGGGGCGTTGTTTCCACTTCTTTTCGTAGAGCCGTTTTTAATAGAAAGAAGAAAAGGCAAAAACGGTCCAAACAAAAGGTCGTAACGTTTACATTTGTAACCTCTGCCTTACATAAACACTAGAATTAAATCTTAATAAATAAAAGTATGGACAATTATTTCAGTAACTCAATTCAGTAAGTGAAATACACTATATACAGGAGTTGGACAATGAAACTGAAACACCTCTCATTTTAATGTGGGAGGTTTCATGGCTAAATTGGACCAGCCTGGTGGCCAATCATCATTAATTGCACATTGAACCAATAAGAGCAGAGTGTGAAGGTCCAATTAGCAGGGTAAGAGCACAGTTTTGCTCAAAATATTGCAATGCACACAACATTATGGGTGACATGGGTGAGTTCAAAGGAGGACAAATTGTTGGCGCACATCTTGCTGGATGTGTCAAAACTTTCTTCAATTGAATAAAAACAAAACTGAAGTAATAATATTTGGACCAATAGAGGAGAGATCAAAAGTTAGCACACAGCTTCAGTCGCTTCAGCTAGAAACCACTGATCAGGCCCGAAACCTTGGTGTAGTGATGGACTCAGACCTGAACCTCCAAAAGCATTTACAGACAGTGACAAGGTCGGCTTTCTATCACCTGAAGAATATTTCCAGGATTAAAGGACTGGTGTCTCAGTAGGATCTGGAAAAACTAATCCATGCGTTTATATTTAGTAGAATTGATTACTGCAACGGTGTTTTCACAGGTTTGTCTAAAAAGTGGATCAGACAGCTGCAGCTGATCCAGAACGCTGCTGCCCGCGTCCTCACTAAGACTAAGAAAGTAGAGAACATGAACCCAGTTCTAAAGTCCTTACACTGGCTCCCTGTATCTCAGAGAATAGACTTTAAAATCCTTCTGTTAGTCTATAAATCCCTAAATGGCTTAGCACCTAAATACATCACAGACTTGTTATCAGCGTATAAACCCTCCAGACCACTAAGGTCTTCTGGCTCCAGCCTACTCTGCATACCTAGAACCACAACTAAACAAGGAGAAGCAGCATTTAGTTCCTATGCTCCGCTTATCTGGAACAAACTTCCAGAAAACTGTAAAAGTGCTGAAAGCCTGAGTTCTTTTGAATCAAGATTGAAAACACATTTGTTTACAATTGCCTTTGACTGTTCTAGTTAAACTGTTTTACTGTTTTTAATGTTCTTCTTTGTTTCTACATTCTATCTCTACTTGCTTTTATTCTATTTTGTAGCTACATTTTATTCCTACTTGCGTTTATTTTGCTATATTTTAATCATGTAAAGCACTTTGTATTGTCTCTGTACTGAATTGTGCTATATAAATAAATTTCCCTTGCCTTGCATCTGTGACCAAGACAGCAAGTGTTTGTGATGTATCAAGAGCCACGGTGTCCAGGGTAATGTCAGCATATCACCAAGAAGGATGAACCACATCCAACATGATTAACTGTGGACGCACGAGGAAGCTGTCTGAAAGGGATGTTCGGGTGCTAACCCGGATTGTATCCAAAAAACATAAAACCACATAACTCTACTTATAACTAACTTTCTGAAATATAAACTAAAGGTCACCAATCAGTTCTAAAACATCTTTAAATGAACTCTTGTTGAGCCCTGGAGTATGGAGGACCAAGTCTTCCATATTTAAAAATAAATACAGAAATAAATAAATAATTTAATGTTTTCTTAAAACTTCGAACCACATCCAACAGGATTAACTGTGGACACACGAGGAAGTTGTCTGAAAGGGATGTTCGGGTGCTAACCCGGATTGTATCCAAAAAACATAAAACCACATAACTCTACTTATAACTAACTTTATGAAATATAAACTAAAGGTCACTAATCAGTTCTAAAACATCTTTAGATGAACTCTTGTTGAGCCCTGGAGTATGGAGGACCAAGTTTTCCATATTTAAAAATAAATACAGAAATAAATAAATAATTTAATGTTTTCTTAAAACTTCTGAATACAAAATAAATTAAATAAATTAAACAAATTCATTTATCATCATTCATTTATATAAATTGTTAAGGTTATTTAATTACACCAGAGGGCCCAAGCGGCCCCTTAGCACGCCTATGGCTTTGACCGGCCCTGGCTGGCTCTCTGCTGCATGGAAAAATCCCAACAACTACAGCTCAATTTGGGGAGGGTTTGGGGTTGTTGCCGGTCTGAGGTGATTTGCAAAAAATCTATAAATCGTACACCAATGAGGGCTACATTTCCTGAATCCAGACAAAAAATACCTACATTTTGATGTATAATTTGTCTACGTAGAGTGAAAATTGAGCGAGTAGGCTGAAGTTGTTCGGTCTTTTTTACATAACTTTGACTTTGGGGTTGTTGCCGGTCTGAGGTGATTTGCGAAAAATCTATAAATCGTACACCAATGATGGTTACATTTCCTGAATCCAGACAGAAATACCTACGTTTTGATGTATAATTTATGCACGTAGATCGAAAATTGAGCGAGTATGCTAAAGTTGTTTGTTGTTTTTTAGACAATTTTGTCACCACGGTAGGTGAAAATGGCGTGATGAAAAAAATCTATAAGTCCTACACCAATGAGGTTTACATTTTCTGAATCCAGACAAAAAGACCTACGTTTTGATGTATAATTTGTCTACGTAAAGTGAAAATTGAGCGAGTAGGCTGAAGTTGTTCGGTCTTTTTCGCATAACTTTCACTTTGGGGTTGTTGCCGGTCTGAGGTGATTTGAAAGAAATCTAAAAGACCTACACCAATGAGGGTTACATTTCCTGAATCCAGACAGAAATACCTACGTGTTGATGTATAATTTGTGCACGTAGAGTGAAAATTGAGCGAGTAGTTTGGTGTTTTTTGGAGAATTTTGTCACCATGGTAACTAAAAATGGCGTGATGAGAAAACGATAAAAGATATGCACATTCCGTTTTCACTTCTGAATAGTTCAAAGATATATCTACAAACTGGAAGCTAAACGATGTTCTTTGTAGGTGAAAGCATGACGACACAGTAGAGGGTTGAAAAAGACCATTTTTCGGTGTTTTTTTGCGAATTTTGTTCCAACCGTAAGTCGAAATGGCGTCAAGTACAAAAAGCCCTGATCGCGGCGTCGAGACGAACGTTTCGATATATAGTATGTGGGGGTAGTCCCTACGGTTCGGGCTGTATTAACGGTACTATAATAATAATAATAATAAAGAAACCCTTATTAGGTGCATAGCATAAGGCCTCCGCCATGCATTTTCATTGCATAGGCGGGCGCCTAATAATAAAGAAACCCTTATTAGGTGCATAGCATAAGGCCTCCGCCATGCATTTTCAATGCATAGGCGGGCGCCTAATAATAAAGAAACCCTTATTAGGTGCATAGCATAAGGCCTCCGCCATGCATTTTCAATGCATAGGCGGGCGCCTAATAAAGAAATCCTTATTAGGTGCATAACATAAGGCCTCCGCCATGCATTTTCAATGCATAGGCGGGCGCCTAATAAAGAAACCCTTATTAGGTGCATAGCATAAGGCCTCCGCCATGCATTTTCAATGCATAGGCGGGCGCCTAATAAAGAAACCCTTATTAGGTGCATAGCATAAGGCCTCCGCCATGCATTTTCAATGCATAGGCGGGCGCCTAATAATAAAGAAACCCTTATTAGGTGCATAGCATAAGGCCTCCGCCATGCATTTTCAATGCATAGGCGGGCGCCTAATTAGTTGTCCTCTTCATGTTAGGCTCCAACAACACAAAAGTCACTGCATTCTTTTAAGTTTGAATCTCAGTTTTTCAGAAGTATAAGATATTTTTCATGTCTGATATAGATGCTCCCACACGTTGCTAACATTAAAATCTGCACAATGGTTTCATTGATGCTTTCATCGTAAATGAGAAAGGACCAACATCAGAAAGAATAAAGTTGCTACAAGAATAGCAAGGCGCAAAAAAAGAGATCACGTTGCAACAGTTAAATTCAATTATGTTTATATAGCATCAATTCACAACACATCGTCTCAAGGGCCTTTACTAAATCAGTTAAATCAAATCATAGACAAATCATACAATACTGTTCCAGATTGTTCAACTGCCACAGATGACTATATTTACTGCATTGCAACAGCAAAACAAAAACATTTTAAAAATTAAACTTGAAATTTTTCTAAAAACAGTAACAGTTGGCCTTAATATTTATTCAGTCCAGAGGTCTTCAACCTTGGTCCTCATGACCTACTATCCTGCATTGTTTTAGGTGTTTCCCTGCCTGTACACACCTGACTTAAATAAATAGGTGAAAAGCAATCCTCTGCTGTCCTTGATGACTGCTAAGGAGGTGATAAAATCTTTTGATTCAGGTGTGCCTGAGAACACCTGAATAAAATATGATATGGAAAATATGAATTTGTAGAAAGACAACCTACGTACAAAGTTAAACTGTTTTCTGTTCTGACTGTTTTTGAGCAAAGAAACAAAGCTGAGTGCCCATGAGCAGGTCCTTTGGGACCCACTCTTGACATTCACACAGTTTTATCAGTGCACAACAGACCATATTAAACCTCCAAAACCACAGAAAAATAAAATGTGTTGTCATGGCTCTGTTAAACACCATTTAGACTGACAAACCTATCAGCATGTTTCAAATCTATAACTAAGAACTGAGTTAAAATTACTTTGTTTACCCCATTCAGCTATACATGGCTAATTTTATTTTGATATGGCTGTAAGGGTGTTGCTAGGCTCAGTCCAGAGGTTGCCGAGAAGCAAACGGTATGCTACACTTCACACACTAACCCAGCTTTGCAAAAGTTTCAAAAGTTCTAACTCATGCATTGATTCACCACAGCCTCAAGAGCTAAATCATAACGTAATATGGAAATATTATCAGCATGCATCATTTTCCCCTACTAGTGATGGGAAATTGTATTCTTTTTACTGACTCCTGTCTTTATCAGTCACTCACCAAAGTGACTGAGTCAGTTAACCACTATAGTGTAACACTTTTAATGTCCTCCATTGGAGGTAAAAAAAAAGAGAAATAAAAAAAATCATAATTTTCACATCTGAGATTTTGTTCAGATATATCAAAAATAGCTTTTTGCACAGAACTATGCAAATAGCAGTGATGCATACCCTAAAGTTGTAATATATGTCCACAATAAACATTAATAATAAAAACGTATGAGCACAATAATTACCTTTACAGGAGCAGTCTGCAGAGCAGGCAGCAGACTTTCAGGAAATGGACAGACTCTCCTGCGTGCTACTGCCGAGCTGAATCATTAACTCACTGATCTGCCCCTGCACAAATTGCGCTGTGTTTGGTTGGTTTATTTAGTGGAGTTGGGCTCCAGCTCCCAGCTCCCAGCTCAGGGTAGAAATGAAACTGGGAGTTGAACTGAAATAACGGACCACAGGTGTAGCTTTTCCCAGGAACATGTTGTCTGGTCT
Source organism: Fundulus heteroclitus (assembly GCF_011125445.2). Classification (NCBI taxonomy): domain Eukaryota; kingdom Metazoa; phylum Chordata; class Actinopteri; order Cyprinodontiformes; family Fundulidae; genus Fundulus; species Fundulus heteroclitus. Next base: position 4,324,396 of record NC_046370.1, on the reverse strand, counting down.
GTTCTTTTCACTGAGCTAACTGTAGCAGCGGCAATGTCAATTTGTGAGTTATGAGTCAGTAAAGTGAGTCACAGGTTTTCAACGACTCATTCAGGACTCACACACACTATCCCATGCAAGTTAAAAATTATCTTGGACAGGCCCCAGGTTTGCAGAAGTTAAGCTGAGTATTAACATGTAAAAAAAAAGTCTTGGTTTGATTATGTCTAATAATCCAGACATACAAAGAAATCAAAGCAAATTACCCAACAAATAAAGTGTCATCTAATGAAGTTTAAATGGTACAGGGAATACATACTGAATACATTCAGAAAGTCCAAAAAGGAAGGTATATAAAGCAAAGAAACCAGCATGAACTGCAATGCCGACGGGGCGGGGAAGGCGTGTTCGGCTCACCTCCTCTACTACATCAGGACAGTAGCAGATCCGGGTAAATACCTCTCATTGCGGCAAACTTTTTACTCCATCGTGATACACTGAAATTGGGGACATTTCTGGGGACAGCTTTTGCCTGGGACAGATCATCAAAAATGGGGACAGTTCCTGGAAATCTGGAACATCTGGTCGCCTTATTTTAAGTGGTACAGGAACAGGATAGTTTTCACAAACCTAGCAAGCACTCTTGTGACTATAGACGGTAAAGTTTACACCTTGGTTCATGCTGGACAAGATAAATTACAAGTCACACCAGAATATAAGTCGCAGGATTGGCCAAGTATGAAATAAGGTGTGACTTATAGTCCAAAAAATATGGTAATATATTTAATACATTTTTCCAAGTGTGTTCAATACTTAGCAGTGTCATTTAAATGTTTACCCGAAGCTTTATTTGTGGACTAATTGGCTTTGATTTCTGTGTGTGGATTAATTGGGTTGATGCCAGCATCTGGTGGGAATTTATTTCAAGGGCCCTATGCATTTAACATATTAAAAACATTGATGTGTTCATTTTTATTTACCCCTACTATATCACTGGAATGGCATAGTTAGTCAGTGCAATCAAGCATAAAAAACACAAACATAGTGGATCAGTGTTTGAAGTAATGCTTTATATTCTTTGAGAATATAAAACAAGGTTAATATTACAGAAACTAACAAAGGATCGTTACGGGGCCCACCACTGTAGTGTTGTCAGCAAACTTCACAACCACGTTTGTGGGGTGGATGGCAGAGCAGTCGTGTGTGAAAAGGGTGAAGTGGGCAGGGCTGTTGACACAACGCTGCAGCCTTTCGGTGTTGAGGATCAATGAGTTTCCCTGTCCTCACCACCCGGGGCCTGTTTGGTGAGGAAGTCACTGATCCAGAGCAGAGGGTTGCAGAAACCCTCAGGTTATGGAGCGTCTGGGCCAGCAGGTCCAGAAGCACAGTGTGGATGGCTGAACGGAAGTCTACAAATAGCAGCCTAACCTACATAGTTGTTTGGTGCTGCAGATGAGTCAGAGCCATGTGAAGTGCTAACAAGACGGCATCCCCTGTAGAACAATTCTCCCTGTTGGCAAACTGCAGGCTGTCCAGGCCAGCAGAGATGGTGTCCTGGCTGTACTGCAGAAGGATCCTCTCAAAGCACTTTATGCTGACAAGGGTCAGAGTAACAGGGCGGTAATCATTGAGGCAGGTGATGAATGCTTTCTTGGGGGGCACAGGTACAATGATGGAGGATTTCAGGTGGGTGGGGACCATGGAGAGCTTCAGGGAGAGGTTAAAGATGTCAAGAAAAACCCCTGCAAGTTGGTCACCACATTAACTTAGCATCTGAACCGACACCATGTCTGGATCTGCAGCCTTGTTGGTGTCGATCTTCTTAAAGGTGGAGGTCACTTGGTGCAACTGCAGTACGAGAGGCTGATGCTGCACCTCCAGCTGAGGCATATGTTCACACCTTCTGCTGCTTGGAGAGTCAAAGCGTGCAAAGAAGCTGTTTAAGGTGTCCGGGAGAGTTGGCTCATGGCTGAGCTGCTGGTCGCTGTACTCATAACCTGTTAGGCCTTTTTCACCAACACAGTTTGGCGCACATTCTGGTTCCAGCACCTGTTTTTGAACCACAGTCATATGTTTCCATTGGGGGAAAAAAGGGGTGGTAGACCCCAAAAAGGGTTCAACTCGGGCACCACCAAATAGCTGCTTCTTCTTTGGAACCATGACTGTCTGAACACAAATACACTATTAAAAAACAACATAAGGAAAGTTCTAAACACACAAGTGAATTACTCAACTTTTTGTTTTTATTGAGCTGGCAAAAAAATAGTTATATATTTATGTAGAAACAAAGCACCAACTGTAAAATTTCTTCCTTTTTCTGGTCAGCCAAGTATGGATTGACATTGGTTTTAACTAGTTTGAATTGATAAAGCATAGTAATTATCTAAACATGTATCGTCTTAACCATAACCATTTTCTTCTTTGTGAAGGTCCAAGCTGCGGTCATTTCTTTTTAGGGGACAGCTCCATCTGTCCTTCAGCCTTCCAAAAGGGCCAGTCCTTCGTTTCCCATGATTTTTGACAGTGCCTATAATGTTAAAACAAAAAATTTATATACATTTCTACAGATACATAGCATTGGTATGCTTGGTGCCCAAAATTTGTTGAAATGGGTGTTGGCTCCTGACGAAACAAAACACCAAAGTTCTAGGATGCCCGAACTGAAATGGTTCGAGAACGAGAGTTCTGGCGATGGAGAAGGCCTATGTGATGGTCCTAATGCCTCACCATATGTTATGTGGGTTGTTGCTGTTGAAGTGGTCTTGGGTGTGCTGCATGTACCTTCTGGGTGCCGTTTTTTCAGCTCACTCCTAGCCCTGCTGTAGGCCAGTCTGTCTCCTGATCTGTTTGCTCCATCCCGGTCAAAGTTCTGATTGTCTTCATGGGTAGGACAGTGTCCTGCAAGAGTGAATATAGGACAGCACAGATGATGTGTATTCCTCATGACAAACGTCCTTTTTTCTACACTGTCCAGTCTGTGGGTTCAAAACAATCCTGTAAGGCTGGTCAGGTCTCTCAAGTCCAAACCTTAAGGGTTCTAGTGTACCTGATGGATCTTTTTTATTATGTAACCTGCAATTGTGTGAATTTGTCGGTCAGATAAAAATAGTATTTACAAAAGAAGAGACCGAAGCATGCTCTGTTTGGGGGAAAGTGCTGCACAGAAATGTTAGAGCACATCGAACATCTAGCGTTGTTTATCAGAGGGAAAGTAAATACTATGCAATTAAGGCTTCATTTACCAAAGTGAAACGATCATCTGTCTGATGCTCAAATACTTTTTCTCTTGATGCTTTGTGAAATAGAAAATCAATATCATTTCCCTTTTCCCTTCCACTAATTTGCTTTTGCAAATGCAATAACACTGAGACATATTTTGATTTGTACCTTATTAAAATACTGTTCTGTAAACCACCTCAAATCTAACAGCAAAAAGATTTATTGAAAACTCCATATTCTCCAGATTCTGTTCCGGCCAGCATGTAAACTGAACCATGGACCTTTGACATTACATAAGGAAAATACATATTAAGTATGACAGTGAGTGTCTCAGTAAATATATTTCTAATAAGACTGTTGACATGAAATTTAAGTTAGAGAAATCCACACATACAGAGATATTCAACCCAAATAAGTCCTAAAATTGTGGGTGATAAAGTACGATGTCACAAAAGATAGGTATTGAATATTGTTTCTGAAGTTTATTAAACTTACTAGAAAAGTTTTATCACTTAAAGCAGATCCTTATAACTTTTAGCCAAGAAGGGCGCTAGACCTGTAACTACCAGGTTTAGCTCCCCTGAAGGCCACTGGCAACACTTCACTGTAATAAAACAGTCTCCCTCCATGTTTTGGAATATCATAGCAGACCACTTTGCACTAGAAGAAGAAGAAGAAGTCATCCAGTTACTGGAAAAACAAGGGCACATTCACCCCTCTAGATACAATACTAAATCGGAGAACCAAAAGTATGTTTGATTGGGTAAGTGTCGCCTCCGTTTTGTCTTAAGTGACGGATCCGACCCTCTAATGTTACATAGAAGAGTTTTTGAGATGGCCAGCCCGCACGGAGCATCGGTGTGCGCCAAGTGCTGGATATTGACCTGAAGAATCATTTAATGCATCTAAAATTGAGCTAATACTTGGGTCTAAACTTAGACAGTGCTGCTTTAAAATTCTGGTCTATGTGGAGAGATACGTCAACGCTTAGGTGTACATTAACACATTTCTATTAAATTAGTCCAGTATTTATGGCAGCAATGTGATGGTCTTCAGTTCAAATTCAACTTACTTTTTTCCCTAAAGGGAAAATGAAAAATCTTGTGACTCATATTATCCAACTTTCTTCAAAGAGGAGTTATAAATGGTGATAGTTGTGATCAGGAAGGCTCTTCTTTGGTGGCCTGCCTTACTATGGCCTAATATTCCATTGTTGTATGGCTGCCTCATGAAAAGGGTGCTCAGGGTTATAATGTTTATTTATTAAACATATTTTATAGCACAATCATTTTCAGAGGCTCCAGGGAAGTCCCCATGACAGAGACAGTCTTGTTTACCTCAGTGTGTTGAGGCATTTATTTCACTGGCTCTGCTGCTGCTGCCCTAAAAGATGATAACTGAAAAGATTGCACTCTCCACAAAAGATTTATAAAGGTAGCATCTTGCTTAGACACTGAACGACTGAAGCTTCTTGAAGAAGTAGTCTCAGTCCCTTGTTGTATACAGCTTCAGTGTTATGTCTCCAGTCCTGTCTGTGGACCATATGGAGTCTTTCTTTTGTGTCATCACATTCAAGATGAGATGAGTATTCCCACATAGTGCCACAAAGCAGTCTGATGCCTCTCTGTACTCAGCATCTTGACCATCTCTGATAGCTTTGACACTTTGAGGGTCTGAGTATTTCGGCACACTTGTACATGAGGTCTGGCATGCCATATCAAGGCTCTTTACAAAGTCCACTCAATCAAATTATGCAGACAGATTGGTCAAAAGGTTTCCTATCTAAGGAAACCCAGCAGATTGCTTGAGTCTTGACAAGCAGCATTCACTCCTCCTGAAAGAGCGTAGAGCCACAGGGAAAGGCGTCTGCATTGTTAATGGATTTGCAGCAATCCCTCATACTGAGCATGCATGAAGAAACAGTGGAGAGGAATACTCCCCTTTAACAGGAAGGAGAACCTCCAGCAAAAACCAGAACCAGGCTCAGTATGAACGATCATCTGCCTCGACCCACTGGGGGTTAGAGAAGACAGAGCAGAGACACAAAAGCACAGAAGCACACATAGACCCAGGAATCCTTTGCATGTTTCATGGTAATGGCGGATGATCTGCCTCCCTTGAATGTCACAGCTGTCAGGGTAACCTAAGCCACTCTAACTATAAGCTTTGACAAAAAGGAAAGTTTTAAGCCTAGTCTTAAAAGTAGACAGGGTGTCTGCCTCACGGACCAAAACTGGGAGTTGGTTCCACAGGAGAGGAGCCTGATAGCTAAAGGATCTGCCTCCCATTCTACTTTTAGAGACTCTAGGAACCACCAGCAGACCTGCAGCCTGAGAGCGAAGTGCTCTGTTAGGAACATACGGGGTAATCAGAGCTCTGATATATGATGGAGCTTGATTATTAAGGGCTTTATACGTTTGAAGAATAATTTTTATTTCTATTCTTGATTTAACAGGAAGGCAATGAAGGGAAGCTAAAATAGGAGAAATATGATCTCTCTTTCAATTTTCATCAGAACTCTTGCTGCAGCATTTTGGATCAGCTGAAGGCTTTGAACTGCATTTTGTGGACTTCCTGATAGTAATGAATTACAATAGTCCAGCCTTGAAGTAACAAATGCATGGACTAGTTTTTCAGCATCGGTCCTGGACAGAATATTTCTAATTTATGGCGATATTCTGGAGGTGTAAAAAAGAAACCCTGGAAACCTGTTTAATATGGGATTTAAATGATGTGTCCTGGTAAAAAAAAAAGAAAGAACACCAAGGATTTCTACTTTGTTACTGGAGGCCAATGTCTCAGTGTCCAAATAAAGTGATTGATTAACAAGTTTATTTTTAAGAACTCGTATTAACAACTTCATAATCAAAATCAGTTTAGAATTGTAATGAATCACGGCAGCGGACCCAGAATTCAGCCAGACCAGCAGAGGTTCTTAAAAAAGGGATTTATTTAACAAAAAGCAGAGCAATGCAAAAAGGACTGAATAATCAAAAAGACTAATAAAAAACATCCAGAACTTCATAGGAACAGAAACTGACTGGTAACATGACAAAATAACTCAGGTTCTCTGGAAGGGAAAAACTTGGTCAAAATTCCAAAAAAAAACAAACATCAGATCAGGATTGACTCACCCAAAAACATGACAAGACCAACAAGGCGACCTGGCACTGATGTCTGGTCTCAACAGTATATATGGAGGTGGAGGCAGGTGAAACTGGTGAGAGGTGATTGCAGCAGGGGTGGAGTTAGGCAGGTGTGCAGAGTAAGTAATTAGACCAGACATCAGTGCAGAGGCTCAAAACAAGAACAGATCAGAAACCAAACCTAAAAAGCTGAGAGGACAAGTGGACAGAAACAAACTACACCAGACCTTATAAGAAACAAAACAATCCCGAAGTATAAAACTAAAACAGAAGATAAAGCCAAGACTAACACGGATGACCAAAACAGGATAAACTAACTGTAGACAAGCAAAACAGGAACCTAGACAAGACAAAAATTTAAAGTAGCCAGAGAACCTAAGGCAGGAGAGTAAACAAACCAAAACAGAACCTAGAATATTACAAGAATAATTTGCAACGGTGGTGGGGGGATATGTTTGTAAATACTGTAAGTGTTAAACTAATTTTCTGACTTCAAATGCGTTTTAGGAGCTTTTTTTCTCTGATACTTATTCCATTTGTCATTTAACTTTTATAATTATAACTTAATTTAAGGACTAATCTGTTCTCTTTCTATGTTGGTGTGGATTATTTGTGTTGTTACTGACAAATGGTATGAATTTCATGTTAATATATATTGAAAATAAATGTAGAAAAATATTGATGTACATATTTTCCCTGCTATATGTCAGATTTTATAAGGTTACTCTGCACCAAGGGCAGTATTTGGTAAAACATATTCCAGTTCAGAAATGTGTCTCTGACTTTAAAACTATATACTGTTACTTTGTTGTAATAGTAGTGAAAAGTTCTCATATTAAATTGCAAAGTTTTGAGTGGCTAAAACAAAAAGTGCTAACTGTAATAACAAAGAGACACCAAAGGGCAAATTGTTCCCACTCAGCGGGATTACATTAAACTCTTCTTTCTCTAAAAGGTCATCTCCACCCGTTGGATAACGGAGTCACTGAAACAACAGAATTAGTTTCTCAGATTGTACAACCGATATCTAAAGATCCACTGCCCAGCAGAAATAGTTCTATCCAAACCTTTTCTTTGTCACTTCCACTGTTGTTGACTTTAGGTTTTCACTGATGTAACACAGTATTGGCCAGAAAACCTCCTAAATAATGGGCCACTCAGTCTCCCCAATGTCTGCCTTCTCTACCTTTGTATGCTTTGTTACATCTTTTTTTTCTTCTATTTCATTTCCTCCTTTCCCCTCTAATGTTCCTCTACAGTTATTATTAGAGCAGACTTTCTGATGCTGGCACTCTTCGTACATGTGGAAGTGCTCTTCCATATATTGCGGCTCATCCTCTTTTGTCTTTCCCCTTCTCCCACTCTATCCAGGTCTTCCATTACAACAGTCTATGTTGAGGTTTTGCCTCCAAACAACCAGAGCCCTCCTCGCTTTCCTCGCCAACAATACAACCTTGAGATCAGTGAAGCCATGAGGACTGGTGCTACACTTCTTAATCTGCAGGTGGACACACATACGCAAACATACATAAGCTATAAAGAGTTTGATCAAATCTTTGCTTTATTGACTGTATGACTGCGTTGGGTGACAGATAAGATTTTTCTATTACATTGGACTGTTTTCCTTTTTTTTTTCAAGCCTTTTCAATCATTCAGTCATTACCTTAGGCTTACCACGTGAAGGTTTAATTCATTAAATGTGATAATCTTTTAAACTCTTACAATAATTAAATGTCATTTTTGTTTTCCCTTTTTAATTAACTGAGCTGCTCGTTGCTGTTACCCCTTGGTGACTGCATAAGTGCTTGCCAAGGCAGGTGTAACCCTTTCAGCGAATCAACACCAGTTGATATATCTCTTGTAATTGCTGATTGTGTCCTCCAGCATCTTGGTTTAAAAGAATAATAATCGCTAATTCTTTGAAGAACAAGTCACAAACATCACGTAATTGCTTATTTTAGGGCTTATGTGTATTTCTCAGATTTTTCATGGAAGCACCTTTACTTTGATAGTATTGATATTTTCCATCAGATTTTATTTACGGTCCTATATTGAGTCAAAACTAACATGAAGTGCTTTACAGTAAGGTGGAAACCAGAAGAAGCGTGCAAATCTGCATTCCTCAATTATACTGGAAAATGCTAAACTGAGTAAAATGAATAAAAATGAATGGACAGCTATAATAAAATCTCATATAAAATGCTGAACTAAAGAAGTGTCTTAATTTAAGACACTGATAACAACAGTTACTGATAGGAAGAATGCAAACACTGAAATTCTATAATGCAAAAATTTACTATCAACACAAGGCAAAACGTTGAAAAACATCTTTTATTTCTGATAATGAAATCTAACACAGTTTAAAAAAAATGCAACACTAAAAAAATATAGATAGATAGATAGATAGATAGATAGATAGATAGATAGATAGATAGATAGATAGATAGATAGATAGATAGATAGATAGATAGATATATAGATAGATAGATAGATAGATAGATAGATAGATAGATAGATAGATAGATAGATAGATAGATAGATATAAACTGTCTGCTTTCTTTTAAGGCAGTGGATCGAGAAAAGGATCCGATAACCTACAACATCCACAGTGGGGATATTAATGGAAATTTTGCACTACAGCAGAGGTACGTTTAGAAGCAACATCAAGATTTTCTTTATGTTGCTCGTATTGGAAATGTGACTGTGTACTTAAAAAAAAAAAAAAAAAAAAAAAAAATATATATATATATATATATATATATATATATATATATATATATATATATATATATATATATATATATATATATATATATATATATGGTATAATTAATTAGTGCCTTTCACAGATATTCATTCCACTTGAAGGTTTTCATATCTGTTGATGTTAAAACCACAAGTGTCGGCATGTGTTATTCGACTTTCATGTGACAAACTAGTAGAAGGTATTAATTAATTGTGAAGTGGAAGGAAAATATCACCCTTTTTTACATTTATTCCAAGTGAAACTCTAAAAACTGTTGCATTTGTATTCAACCAATGCTGTATGAGACGCTTTTGCCTGCTCCTCCGAATGCAAGTCCATTGGGGCATGTCTTTCGCCACTTTGCATATCTAGACACTGATGCGGTTGCCCATTCCTCTTTACAATATAGCTCAAGTTCAACCAGGTTAGCCGGAGAGCATCTAGGAACATTGATTTTCAAATATTGTCACAGATTCTGAATTAGCTTCAGGTCTAGACTTTGACTAGACTGTTCTAACACAGGAACACAAAATAATCCAAACCATTCTGTTATGATTATCTCTTGCTTTATGATTGGTGTCTGCTGAAAGATCTCCACCCCAATCTTAAATCTTTTGCAGCCTGCAACATGCTTTCTTTCAGGATGTTACTCTATCCATCTTTCTATCAACTCGGACCAGCATCCTCAAAGCATGATGCTGCAAAATCATCTCTCCTCCTGGGATAGCAGGTTGTTTTGTGCTTTGATGGACTGTCCATGGTGTATCACGCCTCTTGCCCATTCACCATTGGAGATGAGCATCAGCCCCGCTTCACCTTGTAAGGATTAAGTGGATACACAAAATGGATGAACGGATGGATAATTTTCCTTCCGCTTCACAGTTACACATAACTTTGTGTTGGACCATCACAAAAAAAATTGAACAGAATATATTGAAGCCCGTTCTGACGTGGCAAAATGTGAAAATCAATATGTTTGCAAATTGACTATACAATCAATTTATTATAAGAAATACATTTCTGTGACTGAGATTAAATTTGATCTGCATTTCACGTGGAGAGATGTGGGAAAGGGAAAAACGAGCAGAGGGAGGGAGAAAATTAACGATAGCTTGATAATGCATGGAGACAGTAAACAATAGGGGACAAAATTGTGTTTTGAGGGTGAAAGGTATAAAAGGGGTATGAATGAAAGCAAAAAAATTAGGATGGGAAAAATCCTGTTATTGTACAGGGTAAATTTAACTCACCACCCTTCATTTTTACGTTTTAGGAACATTTAGATTAATGTCTATGAAATTAGGCAATGTTCCAACACAAGCCCCAAATGTTGCAGTACCTCAGCTGTGTTTTCTACTGCGTGGCATGGGTACAAACTTGTATTATAAGATCCATCCCTGTCTATTATAGCCACAGAACCCAGGAGGGTGTTATTTGTTGGTGAAAGGATAGGCATGAGCTGCCATCTGGATTACCAAATTACCTGTAATCAGACTAAAAAACACACTTCCTGTGGTACAGACTTTCATCCAGTGAGAACACATTTACATATTGCCTTGCAACACAAGGTACTCATACCCACTTGAGCTTCTTCACTTTATGTTGCATCGCAACCACAAACCAATGTTTTTTTATCGGTATTTTATATAATAGAAAAACACAAAACAGTTCATAAGTGGAACGTGGAAAGAACGACGTGTGGTTTACAAAATCTTTTACAACAACCAAAAAGAAGTGCGCCCAGCAGTTGTATTTAGTCCTCTTTTTACTTATGTCAAGCTAATTACGTTGTGGAGTCTACCAATTAGTAAATACCATAGAGTTATGCTGTCTGTAATTTAATAAATACAGCTGTTCTCTGAAGACCTCAGAGGTTTGTTAGAGAAGATCAGTGATCAAACGGCATCATAAAGAGTGGAGAAGTATAGAGCAGGGTTAGGTTTTAAAACAGCTTCCCAAGCTTTGAACATCTCACCGAGCACTCTTTGATCCATCATCTAAAACTGGGAAGAGAATGGTACATACAGTGTGCACACCTATAGAAACATGGCCTCCTTAATAAAGTGGCTGGGGATGAAAACCTCTTGGCCTACATGCAAAATTTGACACGTGGTGGAAGAGTAAAATTGCACATCCCCTTAAACACACCCTCTCTATCGTGTAATATGGACAAAACACCTTTCTTTAGCAGGGACAGTGAAGTTGCTCAGAGCTTACTAGAATATGGATGTGGTTTAATGCAGGACAGTGCTGCAGGTAAAGCTATTTTACCTGCCACCATGGCAGTGACTTTATGTCAGAATGGCCTAGTCAAAGTCTATTACACATTGCAATTGAGAATCCATGGCAAGACTTGAAAACCGATGTCAACAGATGTTCTTTAGCCAATATCTCTAGATGTGCAAAGCTGGCAAAGACATGCCTGAAAAGAGTTTAGAGGGGCTGAATAAAAATGCATACTACACTTTTTGAAGTTTTATGTTTAAAACCCATGTAGCATTTTCCATCCATTTTACAATTACATTTTGCTTAATGTTCAAAAACATAAGGTCCCTATAAAATACATAAAGGTTTGCAAATGGTAAATTGTGAGCAAAGTTCAGTGGGTATGAATTACTTTTCAAAGCCCTGCAAAAAAGGCCTAAACCTTTAGTTTACAACTCACTCCAGTCTAACGTGTATTTGCATATAAACAAATCTTGCAAATGCATGAAATTAGAAGGAGTGCTACACATGATTAGCAATCAGTGAATTCTCTGCAGAAACTTCTTGTGAAATTAGACTTTGTATTCCACACCATGGTATCTTGATTTGCCCTGCTTTGTCTTTTGTCTGTCTTTTACTGATGAGTTCTATTGTTTGCTGTCTGTCGTATTTGTGCCCTGATCTCTTTTGAAGCATATATGTCAACCCCGATCTGTTTGTATCTTCTCTCCAGTTCGGGGTATTTAATTCTGGATAAGCCTTTGGACAGGGAGTCTGTGGATCATTATATCCTGACGGTCACAGCCTCAGACGGACGTCCAGATGGAGTAAGAAACTCAGTCGTTCCACAATGACTTTAACTGTCTGGCTTTTCCTGACTTGTTTTACAGCTCGGAGCAAAATGAAACCAAGGACATGCTGGAAGGAAAATGCCACATGTTTGTGTTTTGTGAGCACGGGGTTATTGAAGACACTTTTGGAAATATTTGACATGTATGAACATTTCTGAATTGTAGAATAAACATTTAACATAATTGAGTAACTCTGATCATTGGTTAAATAGACTTTTGTCCAAACAATGACCAGAACAGGGAGCATGCCAACTTGTTCTACTTTTTATTTATTTTTTTATTCCAGATACGGCTAGTTTTCATCACACATAAGACTCACCATCCTCCTACTTTCTTCACTGCTCTGCATCTGGCCCTGAAATCCCTGTAGGGGTTGTCTCCAAATCCTTTAATTCAACAAGTCTCACTTGAGAAAGTTTCTTTTTTCCTTTGCTGATATCTTTCTGTCCCAAATCACAATTGATTTCCTTTTCTCATCTGTCTGTTTCTTTACGTCACCTTACCCCCATAATCTTCACAAACCTTACCTTCACCGGCTCCTTGCTGTCTTGCGACTGCAGTCCCTTTTAGCCTTCTGCTTCCACATAGCCCTCTACAAAAATGCATGTCTACTGAGACCCTAGTCTTGATTCATTCATCAGCTTTTCCATCAACACCGCGAACAAGTCATGGTTCTGAGCTAACCCCTGGTGCAATCCAACCTTCCTCTTGACACCATGTGTCAGCACATCCCACTTCACCCTTGTCCACCTGCCATTACACTGCTACGATTTACTGGTGCTGCTCATTGGCTTCCTCATGCAACATATTTTTTTTTTCTTTCGCTGGAATGCTAATATACTAATCAGACATAAAATAATAACCACTGACAGGGGAAGCGAGAAACGCTGCCTATTTCTCCTCACATTACACCTATTAGTGGATGAGAATTTTTTTTTTTTTTAGGCAGCAAATTAACATGTTTTTACCAGACGCATTGGTAAAAACAGTTTTAGAGCTGTCATGCTGTTCATTGTTTTAGCCTATGCTCTGGTATAAGCAAATGGTTTTTTTTTAGGTTCAAATTAGACCAAATTATCCACCAAGTATCAAAATGTGATGTAACATTTTTAAAATAAATCAAAAGCGAAAGGTCTTGAGTACAGCTTAGGCTTTTCAGATAGTGCAAGAATAAATTTGCTTAATGGACTTATATTTTATATTTCTTTATATTTCACAAACTGGGTAACCACGATGGAAGGACGCAACCCGCAAAAAATGCAACCCGCAAAAAGCATAGCCAAATCACAGCTCTCCATCTGACCATCAGCCGAGGGGAATGCTAGTCGCTAGTAATTTTGAACTTTAAAAGCAAAGCTGATAGTTTGTGAGGCAGAATAAAAACTCTGTGTGCTTTTTTCCATGCATTAAAAGGAACCACAAGTTGATTTTTTTCCTTCAAAGAGTTTCCAGATTTTAACTATTCCTGTAAAAGAACCAGTTTTTTTTTTTCCCACCACCCGTGAGCCATATCAGAGCCACTTTGTTATACAAGTCTGATCCATTTATTGTTTGCACCTACCCCTGTTCACGCTCAACAATTTGTGAAGGATTATTGTGTGCATGGAGACAATTTAACTACACAAAAACGTGTCAAGTTTGCTGACATCGGACCACAGCGCAGACGGGCTCGGGAGTTGCACGTTGAACGATGGATGAATGATGTATTAAATAAAGAAGGCTTGCAAAATAACAAGGATGACAGGAACACGGCACGGATGAGACCACAACAGTGTAGTATGATGGAGGACCTGACAGCTGGTAAAGGCTGAAACTGACTATATCTATGGGAGGGGAGGAGCAGCAGGTGGAGCAAATTTAACACAGGTGAGAAGAATAAATCAATTAAGCAGAAGGAAAGGAAAGGAAGGGCAATGAACTGGCAGGAGAGGAGGGAGAACCGAATCTAGCAAGGAAACATAAGAATGGCCAGCAATGAGAGAATAACCTAACAAACTCGTGAAAATCAGGCAGAAAATGAACATCTAACAGAACTACTGAAATAATAATGAACAAAAGCTGACTTAAACAGTAACCGAATGTAATAGATACACAAATACACTCACAACATAAATGCTGAACAGAAAACTAAATTGATGGCACAAACAAAGAAAGGAGAAACGATACCAAAAGTGCAAAACCTGTACAGACTGGAGGATCCCCGGGGAGCCACAGGAAGTAATCAAATCCCCTACGGATCCTGACAATAATTAGATTTATCCCAGTATTCTATCAAATAGATACTTTAATATCACAACTTTAATTTATGAACACTGTTTGGTCATCATGAAGGCTTCACCATCTTAATCAGCTGACCTCTCATCCACAGCAGCAGCTGAAAAACGGCAGCTGAAGACGGCTTTTAGGGGAAAAAAAAATGTATCACCCACTGGTACCAAAAGACCAATAATGGAGGGGAAAAAAACAATCAGAAATAACTGTTAATGATCATGGGGAAAATATTTAGTTGTGATTGCACCCGTGAGCAGCAACTTGACCTACTGAAACTGTGATGGTTGATTTTAAAATAAACAACAGGAAGATAAGAGAAAGTCAGCGTCTGCAGAGCCAACATTGTGTTGTTGTTGTTGAAGTGCGGGGATTTTACTGTTTTTGATTTTTAAATCTGAAAGATGGAAAGCTAAACTAACTCGGGAGTTTTAAACATTGTGCTCACTACATGGCTGCTTTTCTGCCTGAGATCAGGCTCCAGAAAAAAGGGTTTCTTTCTCCCTGCCCAGCTGCTTGGTAAAACTTCGGTTTTCTCGGCTAGAGTCAGGGTTTGAACTGGTGCTTAGTAAGTAGTGGAACCAGAAGTGGAACCAGGGAAGCACTCAAACTGGTTGGGTGCACGAGGCCCCACAGAGAAAATGTTAGTATTACTTTTTTTTGTTTTTTACCTGGGCATGAGGATGAAGGCTAACACTGTCTTCCTGTTGCTGTAAACTCTTTGCTCCACAAACATCCTCAGCAGATGTTCACTGAAGATTTTTTGCAGCTGTATGTACTGAGTCCGAGACCCACATGCATTTTAAGTGAAGCGTTTTTAGAGCAATACGGCAGCTTTTTAAAACCCAGTCTACCGCATGCTTAAGCAGAGCAGACTGTCTTTAAACTCTGGGGAGTCTAAGAATCGGTCCCTGTAAAAAAAAAAAAATAGCCTTCTGTGCATTATTATGCCCAATTCAAAAAGGTATTGTGGATCATGTAACAGTGATGCTGTGCTATGGAAGATTTTTCTTCACATGACCAGAACAGTGTCTTTTTATGTTACAGAAGGGACTGTTTCCTGTTCCCTTAAAAATAAATGAATCAAGTTGATTTCACAGGGGCCCAGGTTTAGGCAGCACATTGAAAACAGATGATGCCATTTTCACTCTAGCTCTGGTTTTACCTCAGCAAATGAAGTTTATGTTGCCGTTTTGTTGCACTTTAAATCAAGCGTGTTTTCTTTTGTGTGTTTGTGTTCTTGTGAATGTCAAGATTCAGCTTGTTTGTTCAAGCATTAAAACATTACTTAATGAAGTTAAAGTTCACATTTCTTACAAACATAAAATCCTCATTATCCTCTGCTGTCAGAAATTGGGATGTCTTTGGGTCATAAAAACAATTGTTGACCTAAATCATATTTCTTTACCTTGTAATTTCCAAGCAGATCAAATAAAGAGGATTTTCCCTTCACCAGTCGTCTTGCACCTTTGACCCTATCGAAAAGCCTGATTTGAACCTTTAGACTTAGAGAATCCCGGGCATATGGTTTTCTTTTTAATGAGCATCCACAGTTGTTGACTTTCATTTTCATCATGCTGCAAATAACTTCATAGAGCTTAAGAAACAGACCATGTTATTACTACAATTACCAATTACTACAATTGTATCCTTGCTATCTAATTGTCATTTTGATCATTTATTTGTCAGCTAAAGTCCCCATTGTGTTTCACTTGCTTTCTGGGCAGAGGTGGGTAATCCAGATTTAGGAAGTAAAAAGCCTCTGAAGAGATTAGTTCCAACCATTCGCATTTCCAGCTCCACGACGTAGACAAGGACCATTAAAATCACCTGGTTAAGTGAACAGGTGAAGGAAAGCCAGGCCTTTCTGAAGATGGATTTATCCACTTCTGCTTCCGATACGTGACTTCAAGGATCTCTTAGCTCCCATTTTTCTCCCATTTTAAAGAAGGTGATCTTTTTTTTTATATAATTCTATGAGCCTATCAAGATGCAAGTGGATGCCGAGGAGCAGGGCGCTGAGACATCCATTTTCTGCCACTTTTAAATCACTTATGCTGTCAGTGGCTTATTGTGTGTCTTGTTTTTGTCAAAGAATAACTTAAACCTTCATGACATCATTTTTTTCATACTTATTTTTGAAAAAGCTGTTTGTACTCGTGTCTCTATTTAGTAGCAGAACTGACCCTTTAACTACTTTGTTTGCTTCTTTTCTTCTTTCAACTACTAATCAGGCCTGAGGGGATTTTTTTTTTTTTTTTTTTACTAAAGCTTTAAAGAACTACTCTTCTGAACAATGATGGCAGGGATTGTTTTTCATTGCATCTTTTGCCTTGGAATAAAAAGATATTTTGAGCTATTCCTACCTTTCATAAGCAACTGCGTCTCCATGTCGGCATCTTTTCAAGATTGTTGCAGTGTCACTATCTTCACAGTGAGGGTTTGTTGCCACTCTAATTATTTCTCCTAACGGAACCCGAGTCATTTCCTCCATATTGCTCTTTGTTCTTATTATTTTTAAATTGTAAAACTATAAGTAAAAGGGAAACAAATCGTTTACTCCTGGTTTTTTCTCTTCTCTCTTTAATCAGTTCGCCGTTGTGGGTCTTTTTTCTCTTCTTCAATAAAAACAATCAATATTATATATCTCAATATATCAATGAATACATAATGTGATGTTAATGGGATAGCACTCATAATAATGGTCTTGACCTTGTATTATAGAGTTACATAGGAAACATAGTTAAATAGCGAAAAAGACAAAGATTTGAGGTGTGTTAAATTGTTTTCTACCTTCCTAGTAGTCTTGATACATATTTTTAAAACACAATTTGTCAACCGGTCTCTAGAGCTTAATGACGAGTATGTTACCTTGTGTCCCGAAGGACACAAAGTTAGAAAAATGGCTAAAAGGAGTTTAAACATTTTTCTGCTTGGCAATGCATTATGTATTGAATGAGAGGCAGGGAGGAGTTTGAGAAAAAGAAGAATGGTATGAGCTGCCCAGCGAAAGAAGAGAGTTCAGAGGAAAAAAAAAAAAAAGACTGGAGCATAGATGCATTACTCTGGCCCATTAATCAGTATCACCCAAAAGGCCCTGGGTTGTCTTCACGTGTGCACACACACATACACACCTGTTTGTGCCTCATATTATTAAATGTCCTGTTGTGAGAGTGTCAGACTACAAAGTGCCTAATTGGCTGTTTGGCCAGTGAATCCATCATACTGCCACAGAATGAGAACTACACAAGTTGGTGCATTGAACCTATCCCACTGTAAAGACACTGTTCGTTAGATGCAATTTAAACTTTGCTGGAAGTAAAGCTTGAAGTAGGCAAATGATCTGTTGTTCTCATACCTGGCCGTGAATTATTCCTCCTTTTAACATTTCGCCATCGTAAGGACCCTAAAAGTTGTGCAAGTTTCAAATTCAAAAACATTTGTCCATGATCGGCTGAAGTATTTCAACTTATAACCGAGAATTGTAAACAGCTGCATGTAGCGATGAGAATCTTATGGAATTCTATTTAAAATAATCAGTTTTACATTAGTCCTGATTCTATGTTCAGGACAATGGGAGAAAACTTTGGTCACTTCCGTTTGAAATGACTTTAAACCACAGGGTTGGCGTGGACGTTTTAGCTGCTTTGAAACTGAAACAAAATAATTAGCTTTAAATTGCTAAAATGTATAATGATAACAAGGGGGTTAATTTGGCTATTTAGTTAGAAAAATTCAAATCTTTCCAACTCATAGTTTTAGACTTCAGATTTGGTCGGGGGGAAGGCAGGGATGCTCAGGGTTTGATGTGTATTTGTTTTGCGTCATTTTGTAGACCTCCACTGCGACGGTGAGCGTGGTGGTGACCGACGTGAATGACAACAAACCAGTGTTCAACTCTTCACTGCCAACGAACTTCACTGTCACTGAGGAGCAGGATAACGCCCTCGTTGGACAGGTCATGGTAAGGAGATCCTCTCTAGCAATGTCTTTTGTTAGGTTTTTTTTTTCAGCCCTGGTCCTACTTGCCATGCATGTTTTAATTTTCTCCCCGGTTCAGCAAACCTGATTTCAGTAGATGGCCCATTAAGCTTTTTTGCTGATCTGCAACCACCATAATCAGGTGTGTCGAAGCAGAGAAAGATCTAAAACATGCAGGACCAGGGTTAAACAAACACTGCTCTATGGCATCCTTTCGCTGGATGAATCCTGAAGCTAAAACACACAGTTGCTTCTTTAATGGGGTCTCTGTGTGAAAACACATGACAGGAATATGTTGATTATGTACTCCTGCTAGGCTGTGTACTTGTTTGAGCGTTTAATGAGCAATAATTTGCTCTTTTAATAATGACACTTGAACAAAAACATGATAATTAGAAAAAATTAATCTGACTGTTTCAACAACTCCCTGATTGCACAATTTAAAAGCCTAGCAGGGGGGCAACTCGGTGAAAGATTACTTTTGTCTTTATGATTTCTGAAATGACACAGTCCAGCTCATTTGAGTGTGGCAATGGCACAAATCATTTTATTGCAGTATCAACCATCTGTCGAATCTTGATTTGCTGTTGTTACACAGACTGAAAAGCATAATTCTTCAGAATGTGCTATTTTACACACAATCTCATTCCTGGCACATTTTTACATGTTTGACCATAATTTCAGAGCATTGCAGTCGCAGATTTCCAATGATTTCATTTTAATTGTGAAGAAACTAAATACATGTTGTCTAAGCAAATCAAAGTTTATTTAAAATAGATGATGCCAAAAACTTTGGGTGCACAATTTGTTTACCAACTATGAACTACCGCTTCACAAAGTGTGAATTGTGAGCAACTAAACACACAGCTGTTTAAAGATATAAAATATAGCAATTTCTTCTAATTTGTCTTCCTGATCTGTACAAGAAAGATCATTATATCTGTAGCTTCTGCAGGAATTGGCTTTTGTCTGTTTTTAACCTACATTAAAGCAAGGTTATGTTAATGTGCTGAATTAATTAGACTGTTAATTCTCCTCTGTGTGTCTACTTTAGCCGATTGTAGCGCAGGCATATGTAGGGATGAAATAAATACGTGCACACACTTCACACAGTAAGTGATTCTAATTAAACTCTTTTGTTACATTCATCTGCTGTGACCAAAGATCAATGCTACATGGGTTTGTGGAAGCTTTCAAGTGGCATGTTTTGCAACTATATCTGTACTGGAAAGAAGCCCTGGCCTTCGTTTGCATGTTTTAGACAAAGCTCTGCTAGGCTCATCTGTTAGGATGTAGGCTTGCCTGATAGGTTTGCTTGTCTGTTTAATACCGGGGGTTGGGGTTAGGGGTAACAGGGGGTCTGAAAATGCACACCACGTCTTTCAGATGGTGATTTGTAGAGAGTTCTGAGATAAATTGGCCCTTTCCTTTCCATTGTACAATCATGAACAACGTTGTTATCAGTAGACCCTAAACACAGCACCCCCTGGCCCTTTTACTGCTTCCCTGTCCTCTGACAACTTTCCCCCAGTATGTCACCTGCATCAACAGAGACAATATAAATCCTGGACTTATCGTATGACAACATCTAAGAGGCATACCGCTCGTCACCTCACCCTTCCTTGGGCAGCTCGGATCACAACCTGGTTCAGCTCCAGCCTCTGGATAAACCCCTTGTACACAGAGAACCAGCTGGACTGTTTCAGCTCCACTTTGTAGGAGGAACTCTGTGCTACTTATGGTAAAGGACATTGAAAACATCACAGACTGCATCACGGACTAGATTAACTTTTGTGTGGACAACACTGAGCCCCTCATGGAGGTACAGTGTTTCAGCCTTGAACCGCCCATGAAATAAAGGTTCTAGTCAAGGAGAAGAAGAGAGCCTTTAAATCATGAAACAAGGAGGAGCTAGGAGTGATGCAGAAGGAACTAAGAAGGAAGATCAGGGATAGAAAAAAACATCTACTGGAAGAAGCTTGACGTCCAGCTTCTGCATAACAACATCAGTGGACTTTGAAAGTGCCTGAAAACTATTTATGGTGAACCAACTCTTCAGCAGGTTTAATCTGCCTTTCTACCATCTCCCAGCCCAGTCTTCCCTGCTGAAACTCCCCGTATCTTTAATTACTGCCTGCTTTCTTCCCAGGACTTCACTCCTCTCAGCTCTCAGCCACCCTCTCTAATTCAGAGGACTCAAACCCACAGCTCCCCCATCCCCTGCCAACATCCTTTCCCTTTCAATACTTCAGGTAAAGAATGAGCTGTGAAAAATGAAAGTGCAAAAGATGGCAAGAGCAGATGGCATCAGCTCCAGGGTTCTGAGGTGCTGTACAGAGGAACTGTGTGTCACCACAGGACATATTTTCAACATGAGCCTGAAGCTACGGAAGTACCACAGCTGTAATAGTACCAGTGCAGAGGACCAAACATCTGAAGGACCTCAGCAATTACAGGCCGGTACAACTGACCTCACACCCTCGAGAGTTTGGTCCTTAACCATCCTCAGCACCTGTTGAGGTCCTTGTTTGAGCTACTGCAGATTGCATACCAGCCTGGGATCTGGGTGGATGACGGCATCATCCACCTCCTACACTGTGCTCTGACCCACCTCAGACTGAAAGCACTGTGACGATTGTGTTCTTTGATTTCTTCGCTGCATTTAATAACATTAAATAGGCTGGTATTCAGTAGGAGGGCTCCACAGTGAAAGATCATGCCATTGTTCCTGTTTATTCTTTACTTTGCAACATTCTCCATCAATTCCCATGTTTGCCATCTTCAGAAATTATGAGATAACACTGATATAATTGGCCTTTATCATAGGTGAGGACACCCCAAAATTCAGAATAGCTGGTGGTGCATTTACACAGATGCAGACCCCCCACACCAACAACCGTGAACATCAGAACAAACAGAAATGAAGAAATAAATACGTGGCTGTTCACCTGAACAATAAACTAAAGAAGACTGATGCTCTTTAAGAAGAAGGGTTAGAGCAGACTGCTAACGGGAGCTGAGATGTTTTGGAGTTAAGGGGGCCCTCCTGAAGGCCTTTTTTGACTTTCTGGTGGGATCAACCATCTTCTATGGTGTAGTTTCTTAGAACAGCAACTTATCTATTGCTAAGAGAAAGTAGTTAGATTAGCTCATCAGGAGATCCAGTTTAATCCATGGAGGTATTGCATGTTTATTAAATGTTGACACACCTGCTGATTTTGTACAGTGCTTTCATTCTTGTAAATTGTCAGATTGTTTAATGCCAAAACATACAGATACGTTTTGCACTCCCCCCACCCCATCCCATCCCTTGCATTTTTGAGAATGCTATTTTCAAAAAAGTATTTATTAATTTGCTCTTTGTATTGATATACCTGAATATTCCCACTGTGGAACAACAATGGTTCTTTCTATTCTATTCTATTCTATTCTATTCTATTTTATTCTATTCTATTCCAGACGTTAGAGCTAACTGACCTATTTCCCCTAGAAGGGTCGTGAGGGACTCCAACACTTTGATCAGCTCTGATCTTTTAAAGATACTTCCTTAGATGTGTGCTTACTTGGATTTAATCCCTGCTTAAATTACAGCCTTTGTACATTAGTGTCAGGGATTCTTTGATCCCTTTGACTCTTTGTCAGTTTCAAAATGTTAATCAGCAGTGCAACACTAGCACTACTTTTGTGACAAATGCCTGGCCCTTTTACAGCTTTGTATAGGATTTTGACCAGGTCGAATATCTAATAGGTTAAACTTGAAAGTTAAATAACTTTTCTTTAGTTTGAATCACCACTTTATAAATCTAGGAAAAGGATGGTATGTTCCATTTTTGGTCATGTTCCAAATGCAACATCCAAATATCACGCCCAATCAGAGGAGAGGCCACTTGAAATTATTCCAGTTTTGAACTTCCTCCCTTTCAAGGGACCTTGGACAGATTCCAAAGCAAGACAGACGGTGTTATCCCTCAGCGGGCTGAGTAAGGCCCAACTCTGGGCTTCATTCCAAACCAGGGTCCATATCTAGCGGTATTATCCGTATTTCTGAATGGATGGATGTACGGGACTTTAGTTTGGGGATCCAGTTATGGTAAAGCAAGGCAAAAAGATATAATAGGTTTTGAGAAATGGTTTACTATTGGATAAAAATGGAGAGCTATTTGAGGGAGGTGAAACACACTTGGAGAAGGGCAAGGATGATAGAGCAGTTTGTCCTGACAGAATACTTTTGAGTTTCCAACACAGCTCCAGTAGAAACATGTTTATAATGTATGTAAAAGGGGGGGAAAGTATGGGGTTCCACGACGTAGCCACATAACAAATGCATTTTTATAAAAACTCACAGATATTACTAGAATTTAACATGACATCATTCAAGTGTCCCTCAGTGTCTGTGTTATTTTGAAACTAATGCTGCAAATTGGCTGTTGTAAATAAGGTTCTAACATAACCAGTTAGGACAACAACAGCTGTGCAGTGCTGACTACTTTGGTAAATCAAAAATCATATTCTGATCTACCATTCTGCTGGCGGATTAGCCATTAAACAGAAGACAGAAGCAAAGAAAAAGAAATAGGAATACCTGACAGGAAATAACATATAGCAGATGTAGACACATCTCGGGTAAGTGTGAGGAAGAGACAGCTTTCTAAAGTTCAAAAGAAGAGGAAGGCTTATCTCTGCTGCACAGACAGTTCATTTGCTTTCTTCCTGAGATTGTCAAAAAAATAAAGTATTTCTTTATGGTCTGAAACCTTGTCTGGAGATTAAAGCTGTGGTCCTTAAACCACATTTTATACATTAATCTATCCAAAGGCACGTTAACTAGAGCCTAAATTAGATACATTTTTATTATTGAATCATTTTCATATTAGGTCATTTGTATATGCTGATGATTACGCAAGGTCATTCTGTCCTCCACTTTTAAATATGCAGCTCAGTAAGTGTCAGTAAACTACCAAAAGTTGTTAAATTTGATTAACCTTATTTGAAAATGTTGTAGCCTGCTCTTCGTTTTGTTCATGGCAGATGTAGACTGAAACCTTTAAATATATGAGCTGAGCAAACTCCCATACTATGCGTGCTCATATTCATTTTTTAAGGTGTTCAATTATATTATGGCATCAAAAAGTTTTCATACCCTCAAACTTTTCAAGTTTTGTTACATTCCAACCTCCGACCGCAAACTTCATTGTATTTTATTGGGATACCATGTATAAAAAAAATGACAAAGTAGCATGATGTTATAATGAGTGAAATAAAATCTGACAAGTCCCTACAAGGCACTCTATTCAGGACAGCATCCAGACACTCCAAAAAGGCCAGGCAATCTGAACTGCTGTTGGGCACATAAGCAAAAACAGTCACAACCTTCCCTCTGACAACCTGAAGTCACAAACAAGCAACCCTTTTGCTCACCAGAGATGATTCCAAAGTTAACCGGCAGCCATGTACAGAGGACATCCTGTAACTTGTTGAGGCGGAGCCTGGCCAAGCTCCAGGAGCCAAAACTCCACTAACAGGTGCTTGGCGGCGTGGGACCAGACGTGGAACCTCTGGCAATACGAGACTTAGTGGCGTTACATGAGCTCAACACCACTAAGTAAAACAGAGCGGGGAAACATATATAATTCATAGTGTATAGATCCATGTATAGATCCAGTTTTATACATGAATTAAATTGGTCAGAGATGAGAATGGAATACAGGAGAAAATAAAATACACTGAACTTGAAGAAAAGGCACATTAGCACTTGAATGCAGCAGGCAGAACAAGTTATTGTATAGATGTAGCGGATATATGAGTCTTCCAGCTTTTTCATGTTAAAAAGCATCAGGCAGGTTAGACATTATTTCCTTTGTGTTCCAGGCTTTTAACTGTCTGGTATCTTAATTATACTCTTGGAACTGTGAAAACTAAGGTGAGAGAGAGAGAGATAAGAAGGAGGAGATATTCAAAAGAAAACATACATCATTAGATGCACAACCCAGAAACTAAAGTATTTGACAAGAACAAAATAATGCAATCTTTGATGAAGGTAATTTAGTTTCAATCATGTAGTGCTACAAAGATTCTGCTATGAGGCCTTTGAGAAAAGTTCTTTGCTCCCTGTTCACTTGGTAAATACAGATTTCCTGTTTCATCCTTGGTTGAAAAACTTTATTTTCCTCTGCGACTTTTGGAGGTTTTAATTTGTCAAGTTCAGTTATGTGACATTCTTATTAAATATTTAAATGACGAAAAAAAACAATGAAAAGGAAAATATATGTTTTGTGGGTTTAAAGCTACATTTCAAATGTATCATACATTTGAAATGTATCTTTAAACATAATGTTTACATACATTATGTATGTAAACTCTTGAAAACAATCAAGGCAACACAAATTACAGATTCACTTGTCTTATTGTATGCTAGTAACCAAGATGAGAGCAACAGGAGTAACTTTAACAATCAAAAATGGAATAGATCAATAAACTGGCAAGTGTTGAGCACAAGCCAAAATAGGCGACTCTGGCAAGTTTACTGTGACAAAAGGGTTTGTATTACGGATGTGCCATTAAGTACTTAATGTCCTTGATTCCTTTCCAAGTACAATTAGGAATCAGCGATTATTGGTGTTTGTGTTTGTTGTTCCCTGGTTTCCCAATGGTGACCGCAACACTGGTTGTTATTTTTTTTATTATTATTGTCTATATTTTCTCTTTTTGTCTATGTTCTTTCTCTATTTATAATTACTCTGTCCTTGTTAATCCTTTTCCCCCTCTTCTTCTGTCATGTTTGGGATCAGTTTGTATAATATACCTTAAAAGCAATAAGATAATTTTATTCCTATGAATCCTCCTTTGAGGATTCATAGGTATAAAGCCTCCTTTAATAAACCAAATATGTTTGGCACAACTAGAATAGCCAAAGCACAATTCTGTTTGCTATGAAGCTGGACGTGTCAAGAGGGGAAAAAAAGAATCAGAGATTGGATATTCAGTCCTTAATTCATAAAGCACATTTATTATCTCGGTTACACCAAAAGTGTTCTATAGGCAAAATGTAAATAAACCCAGCACTAATAATATGAGCACAAATGGATTAGCAATGTACTGAAATAAGCTTCCGAATTAAAATATGGTACAAATCCAAAGCACAAATATCAACCTATTAAAAGAAAGCTACAGTTTCATGCTCAACAAAACCAGAAAGCCGGTTTAAAAGTGATGGCATTTTAGCTTTTTGTTTAATTGCTGTTAAATTGGCAGATCTCACTTCAACTGTGGGACAGCTCTAGAGCATCGTACGGTAAATAATAAGGCTTTAAATTTTCAGTCTGGACCAAAGGACTTTAAAAAGTTGCAGGTTTGAAAATATTGAAACTGTCAAGGTCTAAATCTTAAAATAAATTTCACAAAAAAAACTTGCTATACACCTGTTCTTAACTGTTCCTCATATAATGTTTTTTTTTTTTCTGCTAGACAACAATCTTTGTAGTTTGCTGATCTGCTTGTCTACCTGTTTTTTGGTTTAGTTTTTTTTATTTTTTTATTTTTTACATTATGCTGGTGAAGATTCTCAGTCATCCAGGTCATGGTCATTCCAAAAAAAAGGTAAAAAACAAAGCAACTGGACTTGTTTTCCGTAGTTGAAGACGTTTCGCTTCCTCTCCCGGAAGCTTTCTCAATTCAAAAAGTCTGGAGTAATGATGAGAAACAAGCTTTATACCTTTACCTAACAAAGGCCTGTAATGGCTTAGATAACATGCAAATTCAATCGAAACAGGTCCACCCCTTGACCCCTTGACCGCCCATAACTAAGGGGTGGACCTGTTTCGATTGAATTTGCATGTTATCTAAGCCATTACAGGCCTTTGTTAGGTAAAGGTATAAAGCTTGTTTCTCATCATTACTCCAGACTGTTTGAATTGAGAAAGCTTCCGGGAGAGGAAGCGAAACGTCTTCAACTACGGAAAACAAGTCCAGTTGCTTTGTTTTTTAACTTTTTTTTGGAATTTTTACATTATGCAAGCGTTGGAATCCAAAGTCAAATTCCTTATTTGGACCCAAAAACATGCCAAATAAGATAAGAAATTCCTCTGTTGTCCCACAATGGGGAAAATTGGGTGTAAAAGTGGCAGAGACACATACACAGAGT
This sequence comes from Fundulus heteroclitus, assembly GCF_011125445.2. Lineage (NCBI taxonomy): Eukaryota > Metazoa > Chordata > Actinopteri > Cyprinodontiformes > Fundulidae > Fundulus > Fundulus heteroclitus. Next base: position 4,297,861 of record NC_046370.1, on the reverse strand, counting down.
TAAATACGATTTTTAATAATAAGAAAAACAAGCTAATCTAATCTAAAGTTAGTTCTAAGGCAACAGATAATGGGCTTATCAGAAAGGCCAGAATAAAAGTTAAAATAAATACCAGAGTAAGTACTGCACAATTATTGATAATATGGCACCACAAGGGGAAAATAAAATGAAGCGGGAAATAATTCAGAGAAAACAAAGATGCATATGAAAAGATTCCAGTATAAACATGAATCTACATCACAATAATTGACAGCTTTCAAATAGCTTGCTGCATTTTACTAGATGGGTATGCATAATAGATCTGTTTAACATAAACAGATCTATTATGCATGCAAGTGGCTGTTAATCAAACAGTAACTTGATTATCTTTAAATCAGAAACTGGCAAATTTATCCTCAACCTCCCAAATGTTGATATCTTGGAGGTGCCAAAACTCATTGGGTTGTCTGTTCTTAATGCAAATCAGCATGCAATACTTGAAATCCAGTAAAAATTGAAACCAGTTTGTAAATCAGCCTCCAGCTTCTCTCCTGATTTACTTTCTGCCTCTCTGACTGTCCGCATGTCAATTATCTCCCTTCTCCAAACAACTCATGATAATCATACAAAAGCTGGATGCTCCATTAAATTTCTAACACCGTTTCCCCCCCGGATAGCAATGAATCACTGAATGCAAATCACACGGAGAGGACTTCTCACCCAAAGCACTGCCAAGACAGTGTCTAATTTCCACTAATTCGAATAATTACTTTGTGAGATGCATTAAAAGTTTAATGAATGAAAGTACAAAATGGGTCACTGCAACAGTGCGTTTTAGCATGAAAGCAAATCAAGTAGAATGTAAATATGAAGAATAGATTTGAAACGTATTTAGCTAAAAAAAACTTGTTGCATGTAAGTAAGTTGCTTTTATTTATAAAGGACCTTTCACAGACACGGTCATAAAGACTTGTACAACATAAATCCCATTTAAGTTGTACATAGTAAAAAAATAAGCATAAAAGAGCGCAATTAGAAAATTACAAAAACATGGTAGAACAAAATCATTTTCAGCAGTTTTTTTTTTTTTTTTAAAGCGCCCACAGAGTCAGCAAAATGAAGTTGCAGAGACAAATTGAGCAAATTGGAGCCTCAGTCTGAAAGACCCTGTCCCTCTTAGTTTTTAGCCTTGCATAAAAAAGAACCAGGAGATTCTGGACTTGAGATCGAAGGCTAAGAAGAACAGAGTGTTTGGTTAAAAGCTGACACAAATAATCAGGGGCAAGAGCCGTATAGATGAAAGAAAGTACTTGGATCCAGTGTAGAGAGCATGAGGAAGTCATTTAATGAGTTGGAATGAGAAGGTCTATTTTTGAGTAGCATAAATTTACTGAAAAAGGCCACTTGAAAATAAGACTAACGTTTCAAATCAAGCTGGTATCAAATGCAAGGTTTGCATCATGAAACAGAGCCATATTGCAAATCATTGTCAGTTTAGTTCAGCATCATAATAGGCACGTATGACTGCAAACACCAGTAGTTAATTTTAATAAATAATAAGCTGTAGGAAATAACAAACAAGCATGCCTATTGATAACTACAGAGCTGTAGTAAGTTACATTCGGAAAAAGGATTTTTTTTTTTTTAAAGAGGGAATTAATGCATAAACCTGATCAGCTGAAATATTTAGGGCCAATAGTTGTACTTATATCCAACTGACTTGGTCTACTTTTAAAAATAAACTTGTACTTTTACATAACTGTAATAGAACGTCACGGAGGATTAACCTTTATATCATGTCACATTGCCAGTATTCAAAATTTATTTAAATAACAAATATGTGTTGTAATATGGGGGAGGCACCAATTTAAATACATTTGCTTTGACGAGATCTGTCATTGCGCAATACTTTTGGAGTGACATTTGAAATAGACAAGTCCATTGGGTAAAGATTACATCCGAGGTGTGTGTGCGTCATCATAGTAACATATAGTTGCAAAGTATTTGGCTGGAAAGAAAGAGCCTTTCCCTTAGTAAAAAGGGAAATGAGAAATTAAATAATAAATGATCAATACAGGTTTAGGGCTACCTCTAGTGAAGACATTGGCTGTGCACTGTGGCTGTGCAATTCAATGAGGATAATTATCCAATATCCTCACTGAAATGTATTGGCGGTGAGCAATTTAGAAGCCATAGAAGAATGGGAAAACAAACAGAGTGCAGTGAGAACATTTTTTACGTGTTCACACTGCAGACCCAAACTCCAGAAGTCTCAATCAAGACTATGTCAATCATTTCTTGTGAAATTAAGGGTACAAATCTAAAAAAAATTGCACTCACTTTTAATTTAGAGTTTTATAATTGAGTGCTAAGGAAATAGAATATGAAAACAAAAAAATTCTAATTATTAGAGAGTTTCCTTATATAGGCAGGTTATTTATTTATGTCATGAACAAATATGGGCAGAACGTTTGCACATACACAGGACACTGACTAGAAAAACAAGCATGCTCACAATCAGCACCCACAATCGCATCAGTTGTGGCTATGTCATTACCTGTGTTGTCCTCTCCCTTCAGCTTTGGGTTTTTCCTTTCCTTGAAGTCAACATTTAAATTGCTTTTTAATGCTTGGAAAAATATGTTTCAAACAAAGCCACTCCTCTCTGTGTGAGAGGAGAAATCCATCTTCTTCACCTGTTTACATTCACAAAGCTAACCAATGTTTCTTGCACAGAGGACCGGTGTAGTAAAATTGCTCACTATATTTTGTGTTCTGTACTGGCGTTTCCAATGTGTGTGAGGATTTAAAAATGACCCATCCACTTTGAAGAACAATAAAAAAAAGTCTAGCTTTGTTTTGTTTTCTCGGTTTCAATATGTTTAGATTTGTATAGGACCTTGTTTGCCTCTTAGTAATAAGAATAATGCCGCAGTTTCATTTTCGTTCTGCCTTTGATTACCTCTTTTTAACAGAATAGTATTAAACGCATATTTATCCTCAACCTCCCAATGTGCTTTCACAGTATATAACTTTAATATTTCACATTAACATCACAATTTAGACTTGTGTTATCCTTTTTTAGTTGTTTTTTATCTGCATGTTTGTTTTTAAACTTCATTTTCTTTTTTATAAACAGTGTACCCAGATGGCATTCCTTCATTTTTGTCCCTGCTCCTTTGCTAAAGGGTCCTCAGGGGTATCAGGTGCATTGCAGAAAGTTTGCTTTAATTACTATAATAATTACTGCGTTTGATGATGAAATGCTGCATGCTCCACTATATTTTTTATCATAATCCTGCTCTACTAATCTTAAATTGAGCCTGTCCTTATTTTCATCATCAGTGGACTCTACATCCTTGCATATTTCATGTTGCTTTCAAGGTATTATGAGCAATAATGGCCCGGATTTTTTTTTTTACTGACAAAAGAACCACCAACCCCTGAAAGTACATCATAACCATCAAAGAGCCCTTTGAATTAGTGTCAGCCTGTGAGGACAGATCTAAGTCTCTCAAGGGCTGCGACTCAAATAGGTCTTTACAAAGCTATACACTCATCTACATGTGTACATAGTTTTCTTAAGTTAAAAGCAAGCAAAGCAATTACTTTTTTAACTCTTGAAACACTTAGTGTGAGCAAACTTTGAAGTAGCCCTGCACAAAAAGAAAAAAAAAAAATCCTCGTTAATGTGTCCTTTGCTCTGGTCTCATCAATTTTAATGCTGTCAGAGTGCTGATTGCACAGGATGAACATTCAGAGAGGTGGAGAGGAACACCGGCTAGCAATTTGTCACTTTCTCTCCACCTTATTTTACTACTTGAAGAATACTATGTGCAGAGCAAATCCGCGTTTGACTGCAGAACAGTTACAGAAGGATAGTCAGATTAAAGAAGTGCAACAAAAGGGAAAGGAGGACATTTTGCCACATTTTCTTATCAGGTTAAAATTGAAAGTACCGCCTCATTAACTTTGTGGAAGTGTAGCTTTTGCTGTAAGATAACTCCGGATCTTCTGGTGAAAAAAAGTGAAATGATGGGAAAAGAGGGGAGGAAAGATAAAGAGCCCAAAATCTTTTATGTTCTGTCCGACTGAAACTTAAAATTTGTGAGTAGTTGCAGGAAAGTGCATTAAAAAGGTGGTACACAGATGACAGAGTAGTGATTATAAATGTATTCTGGGTGAAATCTTTATCTGTCAGGTAACACATCCACTGGCTGCAGACCTCTTGTTGTATGTCACAAACTTTAAAAACGTTTAATCATATAAAAAGAGCGGGTGACAATGCAGCTGTAGTGATTAAGTGATTATCAACAAAGTATAAATATAATGTGTTCACCTTGTTAGATAAGATGGTATTTGCTGTGCAACGGGCTAACACCTTTATGTGTAGTTGCTTATAGGTTAGACAGTAATATAACGTGTGTATTGGAGTTTGTAATGTTTTAACTGTATAATCATAAACCATGCAAATAATTAGAGTACTCTAAAGTGACAGGGAAGAAATATTTGGCATATTTTGCTGCTTGTGTGTCCTTGCCCTATATTCTCCTCCAGGCTAGGTCAGTTGAGCTTAGTGTGTTCTGCATGGGTAAACAGAAGCAGAATATATGGGAGCATAATGATCACGCCCCTGCAAACACCCACCAGCCCATTTAGGACATCCACCAGCTGCATTCTGCACCTGCCTTTTTCTTTTTGGAAATAAGTATTTGATTATTTTTGCTTGTCTGCATTAACCTTACGCGAAGCATAAAAAAAAAAGCTCAACATGCAGAATAGGCTCATCAGTGAAGGGCAGACTAAAGATTAAGGTTGAAACACTAAAGATAAAACCTCAGCAAAAGACTACATGTGTTTTCTTTCCCTATTCTTCATATTTTACATATTGTCATCTTATGTCAGATATGAGTTCAGTTATTTATTGAAAATATGCATTCAGATATCGTCATGTTAACGTTGAACTTTGAAGGACGTCTTTACCCACTTTATCAGGAATTTTGGCTGCATGTTTCTGGATTTATTGTGTAATTTCTCTGATTCACGGTGTCAAAATGATATGTATTGGCTCAGATTTATACATAAACACACATGGACGTCTGGTTAAATGGCCTTTATTAGGTTACACTTCAACCACATGCTTGTTGTGGCCATTAAAAATCCTTTGTCTTAATTTTAGCTGGATGCCTGACCACCCTTCTTGGCAGAAGTGGAGCTCATTTAAAATATCTGGTATCCTGTCACAGGCTCTGCTTTTAAACATTGTCTATGCATTTTTAATAGAGTTGAGATTGGAGTTATTCCAAAAGCTTAATGTTGGCCTGCTTTTTCTAATCCAAAACCAATTTTGATGTGAGTTTGGGATCATTAGATTGCTTGCACACTACGCTGGGTCCATCTGATCCTAACTACCGCTCTCAGATGAAAGGAAAATGGTCACGATTTAAAAGAACATCCGGGGAACTATCAAATCTTAAGCCTTTCATAAACTTGACGTTAAACTCGAGCGTCATTGCCTACAGGTAATCACCATTAACGTCGACAGGTTATCAGCCGAGAAGGGACCTATTGTTCCAGCCAGACATCCAAGTTCAACTGAGTTTTGCAGTGTGGATAAGCCAAATATGTCCTTTTAAAAGATTTTACACTAAGAATGGAAAATTGTTGAACTACTCGGTCATAATGACACGAAGAGCTATTGACCCAAGCAAGGTGAGGCTTTTAAACCTGTGTATACTAGTCCAAAAAGTCAGGCAAGGTCCTGGTAGCATCATGCTCAGAATCTCTTTTGCTGCCAGTGATACAGTATCACACAGTGTATCAGTTAATGCCGAAGGTGGAATATCTCCAAATTATTTTACTTCACCTAAATCCATGGTGAACCCTAACTCAACCTTTACAATCCTAAGAACCATTTTTCGCCTTCTGTACAGCTAAACAAAATTTATTTACAACCACAAAAGAAAGATTATATGAACATATTGCATGAAAAAAACCCAAGGAAACTTGACAAAAGTGACTTTTTTAATTACTTTACATTTCAAAACATTGTTCAGTTCCTTAATAAATTTTGCTCAAAGAGCTACAGAGTAGGGTCTAAAGAGCCACATGTGGCTCTGGAGCCTCTGGTTGCAGACCTCTGAGCTACATGGTTGAAACCTGGAACTGTTTCAACCATTTCAACTAGGAACTGCAAAAGCTATGTTTAAAAGCTTAAATGTTTTGAGAAGAGTCCTTTCAGACAGTTTTTACAAAATCTGCTAAAACTGGTTCTGCTTTATTTGCAGCCGAGATACCGTTGATGCATAATCTGTACATACTAAGAATCATAATCCCATAATGATTTTACAGTATTAAGCAGTATTTAACCCCTAACAGTCAGCCTTGGCTAAAACCTATTAGCTCTGTAACTCTCAAGGGCCCACCGGTGTGAAGATAGACCAGAGTAAATTATACAGAAACATGTCCTGTTAAGCAATTGCAACATCAGTAAAATACTCTATGAACCTGAGACTGGAAGATGTTCTTAATTACTGCAATTGACAGCTACACCTAATGTTGCAAAATTGCATCGATGTTTTACAATCTATTTTTTGTGCTACATCCAGCAATCTCTTATTAATTTAACATCTTGTAAACAGCAAACAAAATGATGTATTTACGTCTTATTGTTCTATATAAGAAGAAATAACTACCAAGGTAAGTACATTTAAGACAGTAAAGGGTAAAATATCCAGTCAGTGGTGTGCTTGCGCTGCAATGTGCTAACGAAAAGTTAACTCAATATTAGTGGTGGTGTTTGCATATGTTTTGGACTGTATGGATAATTACTTTCCTCTGTGTATTAGAGAAAAAGATACCCTATACATTCAATCTTGTCAATGCACTTCATCAAAGTTTTTTGTTGTGTAACTATTTGAAAACCAGCCAAAAAATTAGTACGTTTAAACTGATCGGAACTGTGTGGATGAGTATTTACATCGAAAAACTGAAAAACCTCTGAAGTAAAATAACAAGAGCATTTTGCTACTTAATTAAGTTTAGTCTATTATCTCCTTTAAGTGCAGTTAGACAGTAAAACAGACGTAAAGCAGATGTTTGTGCTAATAGATAACTTTAACTAAGATCTCAGACTTTAATTAGCTTTTTCGTGGTGGCAACACATTCTGTTGTCACTTTGAAAGGCCAAGTCACACAAATTTGCAAAGCATTAAACCTCCTGACTCCTCAAACCTCATTCCACCAATAGTCTCCTTATCAGCTGTGCAGCATTCTGAAGATGTAAATAATTAATTCCAATTAAGCAGGAAGGCGTTGTAAAAAGAAAGCAAAATGTTTTCAGATAGCTGTTTCCTTGGTTTCTAATGTAATGCAATAAACTAAAGACAAGTGAAAGTCAAGCCGAGTCTGATGAAGCAAAGAAACTTTCCTGTTGGAATGGCAGTAAATTCCCTAAAGTGGTAGTTTTATTATTCTAATGTAAAGCAACACATTACTACTTATGTAATAAGTCATCAAAATAAACATTTCTTCCATTTTTACCAGGAAGGAACTGTGTTGCTTTTTTGACAAACATGTTTGAAAAACATAGTTGAAGAATTAATGGAAAGACCAGCTAGAACTTGGTTCAATTGATCATTTTTTGGTGCTTCTATTGCAGCCGATGTCACAGAAAAAGTGCAAAATGAAAGAATAATTTCTTCCAGGGATTTGATAAATCCCTGCAAATTATATTTCAACTCTGCTTTGTTCTGTCATTCTGACTTTATAAAACTAACCTTTTTTATCCTGATTAAGTAAAAGAGTTTTTGAGCTTTTCAAAACTGCTGATTCACTTCTCTCTGTTAATATTTTATTTTTTTTTTGCCTGTGACTTGCTATAGGCAACAGATCCAGATCTGGGAGCAAGCGGTCAGGTCCATTATAGGCTTGTCAACCATCAGACGCTGTTTTCCATCAATGCCAGCGGAGTCATCAGGACTGCAGCGCCGCTGGACAGAGAGGTCAGAGGAAGTCACAGATTTATTAAGATTCAATGATTATTGGAGTCAACATAACTAGCGGCAAAGATGTCACTAGATAATTTTTTGTAGGTGCAATGTTAATTTTTCCTTTATGCCTTTCTGTGACCTCGAAGGTGACAGGACACTATTCCCTGGTTGTTGAAGCATTGGATGGTGCAGTGGACCCTCGGCGATCCAGACTTACTCTCTCTGTGACCGTTTTGGATGTGGACGACAACAGCCCAATATTCACCCAACAATCTTACAATGTCAGCCTACCTGAAAACAGCCCAAAGGACACTGTCATACTACAATTAAAGGTGGGTCTCTGGATAGACTAGGAAAATCTATTGTTTACGTACAAGTGTACCAATTAGAATAAGATTAAAAGTTGTACTTATTTCAGTGCTTAAATTCCATTACATTGACTCATTAAACATAAAGTGATATACTTCATGTGTTTATGTTAATTGTTGGATATTAGGCTTTCTACTAATTGAAATACAAAAAAACTTTGATATAACCAGAAATGGATTTCAAATGCAGTAATATCTTAAAAAGTATGTCCAGGTATTGTATGAATTACTGCATCAGTGCAGCAATCAGCCTTTGGTACATGCTGAGTCAGGCCAGGCTGCTTTTTTACTGGATTTTAACACATTAGCATTGCTGGGCTTGGTTTGTCTAGTCTAGACAACATTCCATGGAGTCAATAAATGGTTTGGGTCAGGTCAGTTTGTTGGCCAATCTAACACTGTAATGCCAATGCCATTAAACCATAAATCGGTCCCTTTTTTTTTACATTGTGAGCAGATGCAAACTTCTGCCAGAAGATTCAATCAGCATCTCTTTTAAGGTCGTCAGTAATGTAAGCTTGAGTGCTCCAATATTTCCTTGATTACAGCTTCGCTTTTGAAACACTGACTCCAGTCACATTCCACACCTTTGGAGACTCCTGTAAAATGAAATAGTGGATTTTGCTTCACAATCCCAACAAAGCTGCAGTTGCTTGTGCAACTTTTCCTGACAACACTTTTTTTTCTCCGCCTAACTTTCAGTTAATTTCCAAACAATACTCTCTGAACAGACAGCTGCCACACCAAAAGCCTTTTGTAGCTTAAATTCTTGTTGATGGTGCCAAGGGCTATCTGCTGGACAACTATCCAAGCCAGCAGTCTTCCCTGTAACTGCATAGGCTGTAAAAAATAATATTTCTGGATTAAAATGTAATTTTCAATGAAATTGAATTTGGGGTTTTCATTCCACTTACGTATTAAAAAATAGTAAAATAAGTATTTGAAATATCTCAGTGCATTATGAGTATAAAAATGAGTTTCACTTTCTTCATTTAGTTACTGAAATAAATAAACTTTTCTAAAATATTTAAATTTATTCAGATAGACCTGTAATCTTTCAGCACAGTTTTAACAGTTGGCTGTCTGGGCTGTCCAATCTGTCAGAAGTTCACAGTTTCAGGAGATCAGTGAGTCATTTTCCCAACAGTATATTAGTGAGAAAAACAACTTCTAAAATGTGTTAGCCAAAATGTTCCTGGCAGGTTTAAAAAGCCGAGTTTTCCAATTCTTGGTTCTCTGATGTAGTATTTAATCTAGAGCGGTGAATGTGGCCTCGTCTTCCCAAGTAACTACATCACTTCTCAATCTGCTCGTCCAAAGTGATCTGTTATCAGATTCCAAAATACGGAGAGAGACTGTTTAATTTGCAACAGTGCAGTGTTGCTAGTGGCCTTCAGGGGCACTAAACCTATAAGTTACAGGTCTAGTGCCTCTAGTGGCTAAATGTTACATGGTGCTGCTTTAAATTGTTTTATTGTGTTTTAATCTATTGCCATTACCATATTTTTCTATTTATAGTTTGCAGTTATTTGCAGCACTTTGTTTCAGTGTTGGTTGTTTTAAAGCACTTTATAAATGACGTTGGTATGATATGGAAATTTATATAAATGGAAATGTGTTTGATAATGCTCCTCTCACAGGGATGTACCAGTGCTTCTGCTTTTCATGTTGCTTTGATATAAATGACATAAACATTTATTTAACATAGCTGCAGTCTTTATAGACCAATCTACCGTCTGAAAAATGCTTGTTTTAAAAATAATTTGTAGCGGTTTTCTTAACTTATCTAGTTTTCTAATACGGTTTTACTTTGGCTAAAAGCTGCTCCAAACAATCCAACACAAATATTTTCAGCTGCTTAATATTCAAAATAAGGCAGCTGAAGATTAATGTTCTGATTCAATCCAAACCCTCCAAGTCATAAATCTAGTCCATAAAACTCATAATAATGTTACTTTGAGTCGCTCTCTTAAATTTTCTTTGAAATCACCAAAGTGCTTACATTTCATATTCGTGGCAGCACTGGAGATGTCATAAAAGTCAAAATTACTGTGAGAGTTGTTGAAGGATGGAGAATTGAAAAGGGCAGGGTTCCCTAAAGCAGCCCTATTTAAATACCTGCAAAAAAAGAAAGAAAGAAAGTAGAAGAAGAAATACGACATGGACCACCAGTGGACCACCAGAACATTAAAGGTTACTGCTACAGGCACAGTGAATATATCACCTCAACACGGAGCTTAATGAAAACACTGTTTTAAAATGTAACTTGCCAAAAAAATAAATAAATAAACTACAACGCACAGCGGTGATTCAACCTTCTTTATTTTCTTTTTTCTGAAGGCAATAGATGCTGACCTCACCTCCAACCTCACATATCGAATCAGAGCTGAAGGCCTGGATCCTGAGATAATGCAGCTTTTTCGCATTGACCCCATGACGGGGGAGCTGTCTGTGCTCAAGGTGCTGGACTATGAAGCTCTGGCCACTCCTGAACCCAAGTACACTTTCACTGTGGAAGCTGTGGACATAGAGGGAACCATGCCTCCTGGGCTTGCCTTGGTTACTGTCAGAATACTGGTGAGTGTGTGTGTGTGTGTGTGTGTGTGGGAGGGGGGGGTCTCTCGCATGTTTTCTCTATTTTTCCACTTTTTTTAGGCAGAAGCACAAAATGGCAAGTAACTATAAGGCACTGGAAACAGTGTTGAAAATGAAAGTAGGTTATACAGAGTCTTGCCCAAGTATTCAGACCCCTTTAAGCAGTTTATTGTTGCAATATGACAAAATAGAATCATCTAGACATTTTTCTGAAGTATTTTACTTTTCTATGTTTTGAAATGGTACCTCTGGAGGAGCTGGACCGACAAGCAGCTCTGGTGGAACGGGAAAGATTTTTCATTTTGCATTCCAGGAATGTGAAATGTCAAGAAGAATAACTTTTTTTAATGAGGGTTAAATGAATGTTTGTTGGAAAACTTTTGACATAAGGGTACAGTGTGCAAAAATTAGCTTTAAAGACGATAACAAACTAACAGTAAAGTGCTTGACAAAATGAAAATCGTCGCTGTGGATAGGTCACAACAATGGTAGACGTGGGAGAGATGAGCCGCTTTGCTGCCCAGCAATCAGCCCTTTCTATACAGGGACTGAAGGTGCAGCTCAGGTGTTGTCAATTAGTTTGCCTGCTGCTTTCCACCCAATGAATCTGTTCCTCCAGCAGCTAAAACAATTTCCCAGCATGGCCATCCCAGGTGCAAAGCTCTCCGTGGAAAAAAACTAACACCACACATCGTCCAAACACACAGTCGTCAAGATGAAAGATGCTGGTGGCGGTATCATAGAAAAAGGGTTGATGGATGAGCAGAGCACGGAAAATAGTTGCAGACACATTTTACCCCCAGACTATGTAGCCTGCTTCTCTCGAAGAAGCCGTTCAGGTCACTGACATTTAGGACCAATAGAACCTGGGGTTCTGTTTTACTGTATGTGTAATATTTTATTTTTTGTGCAATATGTATAGTTTTTTTTTTATAGCTTTTATGGTTTTTCACAGGCACAAAAACACAAAAACTGCAAACAAGCAAGAACATTGATTAGGTCAAAGCAGACAGTATCCAAGCGATAGAACGGCCCAACTGGGAATTTGTAGCAAGATTTGAAAACTATGTTCACAGACAACTCCCTTGCTATCTGACGGAGTTGTTTTGCAAAGATGACTGGGCAAAAATCTTTATTGCTATGTGTGCAAAGCTGGTGAAGACACATCCCAGAAGACCTGCAGCTCTAATCCACACAGGATAATCCTTCAAAGTATTGATTAAGGGATGCTGAACACAACTGCATGCCAAACCTCTCCAATATTTTTGGTGTTTCCTCGAAGTTGTTGAAAACGACGTGTCATTTTATTTCTTCTTCACAATTGTACATTACGTTGTGTTGGTTGATCGCGTAAAATCCCAATATGTGACATTAAAGTTTGACAAGTAAAGAAGTTCAGTGTACACTACATAAACACAGAAAACACTGATTTACAAATGTATTTTGCAGATTGTATAAGCACATGTTTAAGTGTCCTGATGCATCTCGTAATCCAGGTAGAAAAATGATTTAAAAAATGAAGTAGGTTCTTCTTTGTTGAAACGTGTCTTCTCTTCTCCAAGAAACTTATTCAGTCTGGGGAGTTTCAGGCAAACTCAGCCTTACCTCTAACTCTTTAGACTGAAGAAGCCTCTTGGAGAAGAGACGAAATGTTTCAACAAGGAAGAACTTGTCCAGAGGACTTGCTTGATTTTTTTTTTCTTCACATGTTTAAGGTTGCGTCCAATCAACAACTGGTATTTTTAAACAGACCGCTTATACATCCAGACATTCATTACTATCCGCAACACCTTTACAGATAAAGCATTCTTGAAAAATGTTTTCTTCTTCCTCAGTATTGAGCTAAAACAAACATAACTTCAGGCCATTTTATGTAAAACCAACAGGGACAATTCAAATGTAATAGCACTGATTACAGTCAACCTCATTGTCATTTTCCATCCATACAGCTCAATAAGAGCATAATGAAATTGTATTTCGAAAGATTAAAAATTCAGGTCCGTTAGGGGGGAAAATAAGATCTCAGAAGCCCAGTAGATTGCATTTAATCTTGACGTCACTGGATTCTTACACCATGAAGAAAGCGTAGGGGACAGTGGACACTGTATCTATTTTCCTAATTAAAACTGGAGGCTGCTTCCACAAGTGAAGAGTCCAATAACTGAGAGCTCTGCTTCCTTCTCAGCCATCTGAGAAAGAAGTGCTCTCTTGGGAAAATATAAAACATTGGGTTTCTTTACATAAGGCAGAGATAAAATGAATTTACAAAAGCTAAATCTTTTAACTTGTGTGTAAATCTCTCACAGAGGCATTTTAGATCAGGCTTTTCAATGAATAGAAGGGAGATCCTGATTATGAAAATAATTTGATGGGTTTTATGGCCATGTAAAAGGACTGGTTACGTTCCAAAGTTTCTTGCACTGGTACTGAAAACCTAAAAAATGCCATTTAGGGAAACCATTATGTGATATTGAATATCCAGGGTGTTCAATCCCAAAAACAATTGTTTTAGTTTTGTCTGAGTTTAGTTGTCAAAAATTGTTATTCATCCCATCATGTCCTAAAGAAAACCTTGTGTATGTAATTCAATTTATCAGAGTTAATGAATGAATAGAGCAGAGTACGACCATCATCAGGCCGTCTAATAATTTTACCAAGTGAAAGCACATGGATAGTAAGAATAAAAGGTGACGTCTCTCTATTTTTTAGTTGATGTAAATCTGTAATGTAACATTGTCTGTAACATCGTTTAAAAAATAAATACGCTCTCCTAATATTTTAGCGTTGACTAATTGTAAATAATCTTGGTAATTCCAACTGATCTCCTACAGGAAGAATTTGGTCTGATTGGATGTCAGTAAGAAAAAAATAGTTGTCTTTTTATACTATGTATTTAAACATATAGTTTCATCTCTATATAGATGTAAACAGAATTGGTCAATAATTGGAACAACTGTAGAAGATAGTAAGAAATATTAACATTAACATTCTATTAGCTGCATTTCAGCACAATAAAACACGCAAAGTGATAGTAATAATGAATAAACATACATTGAATGTAAATGTCATTGAAATAATCTGAGTTGTACCAATAACATGTTTCCAGTGCTGCAGCAAGTTCTTTACTGACTCTGTAAAAAATTATAGAATTTTTTTTATAGCAAGACAACCATAATGGAGCCATGCTATTGAAAAGATATTTCAGTAAAATGTATTCTGAATTTCTATAATGAATTGCAGTACAGACATTACTAATGTTTCTTGTCTCACAATCTCTATAGTCGGTTATTTTTACCAGTCTTTCTAAATCATGCAGTGTTCTTTACAATGCTGATTGACATTTCTAAGCTCTGATTGGTACTTTTAGATGCAAATGCAAACAGGAGTTCCACTGTTCCAGACCAAATTTTTAAAATGGCATTGGTGAAAATTAAAATATGTGGCAGCATTTATAAAATGCCTTTGAAACTGTGTTGATGAATTCAGCTGAAAATGTCAGTGAAAGAAACTATGTTAGACTGACCTACTTCCACCAAATGATGGGTGAATGCTCCAAAAACAAACAGCAGCGAACTGGGTGACATTAAGCTTGTGTTATTCTACTGCTAACCCGACTGCTTGAAAATCTTCAACAAGTGATCTTATTGTTCTTGTCTTAAATTAGGCTCATTATAATCCACACTAACTCCTTGAACAGGATTCTCACAACAGTTTTCTTTATTATTGGTTTCAACAAGCTTGCCTTAAGCTCCATATGTATTTTTTTTTTCCCCCTCTGGCCTAGCGGAGAGTTGATGCTAATATGTTTTGGTACTGGAGTCCGTTCTTTAGTGGACACAAGCTAACACTAAGCAACAACTAAAAGTAATTATGTCTTTGACCTATTGTCTGATTTGCTGATTTGATTCATTTAATAGTCAAACGACGACATCCGCGCAGAGTTTGGGAGGTACTCCTGTAACTGGCGGGTTGTTGGTTCGATTCCCCACTCCTACCATCTCAGTCGGTGTCCTTGGGCAAGCCGTATAGCTGTAAAGCTTGTTACACACTCCATGAGAACAAAGAGTTTTTGTTACATTGTCGTGGTGGGAAGAACACGATAAAAGCTTGTTGTGGCTCTGTCAAATCATACTGCACGAGAGACTCAGCTGCAGAACTCAGCCCCACGTCACTGAAGATCAGGCGGTGGGGGCTGGGCATGGAGCATGCAGAGAGCTGAAAGCTAAGGGGCCACATAATAGCTCACCGTGAGCTCTGGCGCTAATTTGAAAGACTGCGAGCACCGGGGACGTACGGTGCTACGGGGGCGGGGCTGCCCTGCTAGGATGATTTATAGAGTAACCACTTCAAGTGAGCGGAAGTAGCATCTTCAAGCCCTTAAACCACCAGAGATGAACTGAACTGCGTGACGGCAGTTCGACAGATGCTAGAGACGTTTCCGCTTCACCAACCCAAACACGGCCATCTAAATCCTGTTCAATGACAGTACAGTAGTCGGACACCCCATGAGAAAAATAAAAGTTATGCCCAGACGTTGTGTCAAGACAAAGCAGGTAGACCCTCCAAGACAGGGCTGAGAGATCAAAATGACGGCATTGGCTGCAGGAACGAGACAAGTTGTTACCGTTCTCTTGGAGTATGTAGCAGCCTTAAGTCAGTGTGTCTGAAAGGAGAAAGACCAAATGGATCAAAGACAACCACCAACCGAGCCACCAGTATACAAACTGTATCTGCCGCTAATGTTCCAGTCACAGCTATCCTATCTCAGGATACCTTGTGCTGATTTGAATTTGTTTGAACAGGTCTGACTGACAATGCAGCATATTTGCAGTCAAATGAGAAACACTTCCCTCAGAGGAAATAAGTGCCATACTTTGAGATCTGTCTGCTATAGCTCCAAGCTGTCCTTCTTCATTTCCTTTCTCTTTTTTTTTGGATGGTGTGTTGGAGGCGATGTGGAGTGTTATTTTTACCACCACAAATGTTTTACTTGTAGGCCAAAAAGGGAAATCCTGGCCCTATCTGACTAGATGATTTGGTGATGGTTGAAAGATGGTTGTTCTCAGGGGGGGGGGTTTCTACATTATGAGATGCAGCTCAGACATTGGGTAACCAGAATTAAAAAAATGTGCCAAAGTTAAAGTTCACTATGTTGCCATTCTTAATATTAACATGTGTGACCCGTCGGGCCCAGTTTGCTTACGCTGCTGAGTTATTTCCCTCAAATCTCTTTCCAGGACATGAATGACTTCTCTCCAGCATTCAGCCAGCCCATCTACAGAGGCATGGTTGCCCCTAACGCTGTCAAGGGAACCATTGTAACCACGGTGATGGCCAACGACTCTGACCCTGCGGTGAGCGTTTGCAGCTGCTCACATTTAATCAAACTATTTTCCTCCTCTTGCTCCTGAAATTGTGCATCGGAATGGAATGATATGTGATAATGATGCTCATCTTCAGTCCGTGAGAGTGTGTTTGGAATCTGCATTCCTTTTCTCTTTGGAGCTTTACTCCCTTTTCCCTCTGCTCAGCGGTGACTCTTTTTACCCTAGTTTTAAATTCAAAGCATCTTTTATAATATGTGCTGATTTACTGGCTTGTAAAATGAACACTTTAGAGTGTGGAGTCGGAGTAATTTTAAATTTGGTGCAGAGCTTCAAAAGATGGCAACGTGCCGTTAGAGGGGTCGGAACACATTATTTGAAATTAACTTTGCTGATTTGCACAATCTCTTGTTTAAACACAGACGTGAATTGTGCATTTCTTTGTGGAAAAAGAGCCCTCTTTTTATAGGATCCCTAAAACAGCCACTTGGTGAGTTTTCAAATTCACCTGATGAATAAATGTTTTGAAGATGGCAAGACATAAACACAAAAGATCCTTACTTTGCATTACCGCTCAAGAGGCTCTGAACTTCTTCTTTTTTTTTATTTTCACATCTGCAAGCAAAATCGTCTCCTGCAATGTTTCGCCATAAACCTCTTTAAAAGCTTCACTTCCTTTGAATTATGTGCTTGCTGTCCTCTTTCATCAGCTGAATTGATTCAGAGTGCAGGTAGAAGCATCAAAGTAGATTCTGTTGAGCCAAAAAACATCATTATACTCTCCAGGTTTTATGCTTTAAAAGTATTCCCCAGGGCTCAAACCAGGTACTAAATAGCGGTTTTTTCAGACTCCTATAAATATATTTCTGGGTATATATGTTGTTTATTCCCTGCAGATTCAAATTTTACTTCAGAAGCACAAATGCTTTTGAAATGTTGTTAGGTATTACTCACTTTAAACAGTTTTGTAATGAAATGCTTAATAGAGATGTTTAACAAAGCAGCCCTGCAATACTGTTACACAACTGAAGTACTGCTATCAAACCAATATTGTTTCACAGAAAATTATTCTTAGGCAAACAAAAGTCATCTTTTCTCTCCTCAAGTGTCCATGAAGTGCATGATTTTTAAAATTATTTCAAAATAATGAAGTTGCAACCCTTAATCTTTCACTATTATTGAGTAACCTTTAATTCCTCTAATTACCTGTGATAAAGCTCTTATTATTGAGTACTACAGCATTGCAGTTAATTGCTGTCTGATCAAAATCATACAAGGCCAATTTGTCTTTGTGTCAGTAAGTTTACTCTGGGACTGGAATGCCTTCCCTAATCATTTTGTACTCTGAGAGAAAAATGAGAAAGTAAATAACAAAAAAAAATAATTATTAGAATTTTTACATAAACAAAGTTTCCCAGTGACACAAATACACCACCTAAACAAATAGTTTTTTTTCAGGTTTTTAAGCCTTCCAAAGTCAACTATGGGCATAAATGTGATGAAATATTGCCTTTTGCAATACAGTATGAATTTGTTATGAAATATTAGTTGTTTTCTGGTGCTATTTTTCCAACCCGGAAGAAAGACGCTTGCCTTCACTGCGACGCCGCCTCTCCCCGTGTGGATGCTGCTCATTTCATGACTTCGCCCTAGAGCTGCTACAGCATGCATCTCGAACACAACATTATTGTTACAATTTACCAAGCGGTTTGATTTACTCTGACCTATTCCTTTAGATTATTTTACTGTAGGAATCACAGTAGTTTTAAGAATGAATCTCCCAGAGGTTCACCAAGCAGACATCAGTGAAGGGATGGTCACAGACAAACACAAGCTAGCGTGCTCCCAATAATAAAAATACAACCACTTCTGGTGATTAGGTTCTTCTTTAGGAAGGTTGAACAAAATCAGAGACCTTTTGCAGCTGAAAACACATTTTTGCAACATATCTAAAGCTAAAAAAAATCAGCAGTGGGTTCACTGTGCAGATTAGGTGCCAAAAGAGTCACTTTGTCTCAACGTTGATCAAAAACATTCTGGCTCTGCCTCACATCACTGCTTGCTGGTTGACGAAAGTGGGCATGTTATATACTCGACGGGGGGGGTAGGTATTTCCTGGAGGGGACAGGTAGTTACCGCTCAATGTAGAAATGCGATGGCCATTTGTCAGTGGTGGGCACAGTCGCGCTGATCCAAAAACAGAAACTTTTCGCCCATTGTGATATTGTTTAAAAAAAAAACACCATTAATAGCTATATACAGATTTTTCTTTTTCTGGGTCTTTATGGCAGTAGTGGCTTGTTTTCACAAAGTAGGCTAACAGGAAGGGGGGCCTAAGTGAGGGGAGAAGATATGCAGTAAAAGACCCCAGCCCGGAATCAAACCCGCTTTGAGGACTAAAGCCTCCATATATGGGTCATGCTCACTACCCCTGGGCCATCGGAGCACGGCCTATTATTTTCTTCTTCTGGTTATGATGTCATCAACTCCCATTGCTCAGGAAGTTGCCAGGATCCACCTTTTTTCTGTAAATAGTGTGCTACTGTGACTGCAACCGTATATTTAGTATTATAACCAAGCTTTCTGGATTTGTTACCGGCAGCTCATGAGGTGGAAGGAGATCGAATTCAAAGCTGGACTTTTGGGTCCCGGCATAGCCCAGCGGGACACTTTCTTCCTCAAACACTTCTATACAAAATACTAGGTGCCACGGCTATGGCAACCCTCTAGGGACATTTAACCAGCATGTATAAAATAGAAAAAAACTATTTCCACACAAGTGATTAAACCAATTTAGTCATGATTTATTGCCCATTGTTTTAAAGAGTCTGATGACAACAGGGACCGCCCAGTCCTGCCCTGTGTTCCAGTCTTCCAGCAGTGTTGCCACGTCTGTTTAATATACGTGACTTTGGGCTTGTTAATTTATATTGTTAACAAGATAGAAGTAATAATAGAAGTAGTAGTTGGTTACTTGTTTCTCTCGCTAGAACAGGCAGCATTGGCTTCCATCCCACACTCACACAGCGGTTTTTTTTGTTTTTTTTAAATGCCACTGCGTGGGCACAGGGGGATAGTTGGAAGATTAATTATTCTCACATGCTTCCACTGCCATGCCTAAGTTAGTTTAAACTCATTTATTATCCTGAACTAAAAGAGCTATCCCCTCAAACATATGCAGTGTGTGCGTGCAGCACTTTTTGCCTGAAGACATATGACAAAGACTGAGTGAGAGTGGTTATCGGTTACCGTTATCTTGCTAAGTTTTCTCATTTATCATCGGTTTAACGTTGGCAAAGCTAAAGCTTTCGTTTGTGGAGTATGAGTTTGTGAAGCTTACTTTTAGCTGTGAACACCACTGCCGCTTGTTTTCCAGGAGAGGGAGGGGCTGCTGCTCAGAGAGCGGAATTCACAAGGATTACACAGACATGCATGAATAAAGCAAAACACCACTTTGACCATGATTTTGATAAAGAATATTATTACAACATAGTTATAAGTTCTAAAAGGTTGATTTTGCATGATGTTGGCCATTTAATAAAGTATTTAATAACTCGCAATTTATTTCAAGCTTGTTCTAAAATACAAGTGATGGTAAGTCCCTCCATGGCCTAGAGCGGGGGTATCAGTTTATACAGTTTATATGCAGAAAAAGATTGATATTGGGATGAGCTGCACTTCAAATTCTCATCATTCTGCATTTTTTTCTTTGGACATTTCTGGGTTGTTTTAATGTGTTGTGACATCTAGTAGCAGGACACTGTTACTACACAGTTTAACATTCACTACAGGAGGCACATTTTTACTAACTTTATACAATTTAAAAGGATATCTGTCTCTACTATATGACATGATATGCCTTTTTGGCTCTTGAGGGCCAGATAAATTGCCTTGACGGGCCTGTCAAACTCGAGGCTCACAAGCCTCAAGTTTAACACGTGGGGTAGAGGATTAAGTCTATGACTTTTATTCGGGGACCTAGGTTTGATTCCCGGTTGCATCAGGAAGGGCATCGAGTGGAAAAACTCTGCCAAGTCTAAGTGCAAGTTGCAATGACTTGCTGTGGCGACCCCTGAAAAAGGGGGAGTAGCCGAGGAGACTCTCTCTCCTTTTACAGTATAGCTGATGTTTTTAATGCCATTTTTCACATGTCTATGGTATCTACAGAGAGTTGGTGACCTCTGTGCACTGGGTGTAATTTTTTTTGGCGAACTCCCTTCTTGAATTTAGGTGATCAGCGTGTTGTGAGTAGTTCTTATTCCCTAAGGCTTCCACTTTGTATTATACACTAATAGTTAACTATACAGAAGCAGTGAGGGCTGGACTTTTTGTACAGATTTCATCCTATTATGGTACCATTGTAGAATTCACTGACCTTCTGAGAAAAAAACAATTCTTTATGAAAAGACCCCCCCCCCCCCATATACCTACCAAGAGCTGTAGTAAAATGTTACAGAAAACAGACTTAAATCAGAGGCAATCAAGCTTTTGTTCAGTTCTTTCTGAGAACGTTTCGACACCTATCCATGAGTCTTTGTCAGTTCTGGTGGCTCGTACTTGAGCAATCTGCAGTTGGTGCACTGCTGTTTTTAAGGACATGGAGCCCCATCCTCCGAGGCGCATTCTAAGTCAGATGCAGTCAACAACCCACCCCTCACTGTCCAGGGCCGTATCCATAGTCTGGTTGCCTCCCATTTAAGCCAGTATAACTGAGAATTTACACACATATTAGCATAACAGTGTACAGTATTTTGCTGCTGCAAATGAGATCAATCTTATTCAGGACTCTGAAAAAGGGTACACCGGTAAAGAAGGAAAAATAATTTTGTTCAGGCATTTAAAAGCTCTCACCTTAATTCAAATCCAGCCTAACTTTTTTGTAGCCTTGGTAATCAAACACTGTTAAACATTTACTTGGTAGAGCTAACAAGAAATAAATAAAGTAACCTTTCCTTTCCTTTTCTTTTTAATGCAGGCTATTTAAATTTCTGTCTTGGTTTGAATTTTTGAATTCTCACAAATTTCTCTCAAGAACTTCTGTAGACCTCTCTAAACTGCTTCACAAAGTAAAAATTTGTGAACTGCCAGTGATATGATAAAAGGCAACTGATAATTTCCCTCTTTCAATTTTTTATTGTGTGTGTAAATTATTGTATTCTCAAAAACAATATCAGAAGACATGGAAATCATTATGTTTACTACTGTTTTGCTTAAAATTACTTGTTCCTATTGGCTGCTTATCACCTGTAGCACTTTAGAGTTTAATTTATGACTATTTAAACCCAGATGTCCAAAATGATATTTGTGTGTGTGTGTGTGTGTGTGTGTGTGTGTGTGTGTGTGTGTGTGTGTGTGTGTGTGTGTTCATTTTCCATCATTAGTATTCAAATTAGGAATATAGTGTGACATTTATCTCTACTGCTGAAGCCATTTCAATTTCAATGCTAGATTGTGTTTCAATGATAATTCTTTCTGATAAACATAAAAGGTAGTTCATTCTCTGCTGCTAAATCCATTACAATTTTACACTTGATTGATAATGTCTGCTCTGGTTTATCTTCTCTGTAGGATACCCCAGCAGGTCAAGTTCGCTACAAGGTGGACCCGAAGGCATATCCATACTCTGCTAGTATATTCGATGTAGATGAACAGAAAGGTCATGTGGTAACCAGAGTAAATCTTAACGAGGAACCCAACTTAAAGTTCAGTGTAAGTATATAGACTGTCACTTTAGTAAAAAATGGTTCAAATGGTTGGATTTATTAGAAAAAAAGTTTGTTGAAGGGAAATGGAGCCATCAGCAGATCTTTCTCGATGTGCTTCTATAGGTAGGAATGTGATCAGTCGCAAGCAGAAACTATTCAGATTTATATATCAGTTTCTTTGCGTTTTATTTCTGTGTTAATGTGCAGTACAAAGATAATATTTTTAACATAACACGTGGCCAGCAACAGTATTCCCACCCCTTGAATTTTACATTTTGTCACATCATAACCTCAGACTTCAGGATATTTTCCTTCATAAACCAGGCCTTTATGGAAGGGTGGAAATAATGTTGACATGTAGAAAGAAATGAATTTAACGCATTGCTTGCAGATCACTCCAAGCCACGTAACGAACTCAGCAAACATATAGAAGAAAATATTCTGGCCATGTGACACCAAATTCATCGTTTGGCCCACGTGCAACACCGGAGTGGCAGCATTACGCTTGGGGGTTCTGTTGTTACCCTAAACACTCCCACATTACAGTTATACACTACTTTGTGTTGGTCTATCTCCTAAAATCTCTAGACATTGACAGTTGTAAAATAACAAAATATAAAGCTTTAAAGAGGTGTGCATACTTTTGTAATGCGTTGTGTAGCTTTTATTCAGGGAGTGAAATTTGACCATGTTTTTGTGTTCCTTGCAATATCTTGATATGACTTGCTTGTTTTAAGATTAATGCATTAAGACTGTTCTATAATTCAGACATGATCAGTGGACAGAAGGGTTTGTGTTTTCCTTTGGTTTAGGACTAATTTCTACAAAGCACCTCTTTTAAGAAATCCCAGTAAACTGTAAAAATAAAAATGAAGGTTCTTGTGCATTTTTTGTTCTTTCTCTTCAGCTGCATGCCTTTAAGCCATTATAACTTCAACTTTTGACTGACCATAAATTAACACCACAAGCCATTCAGTTTTCTCTGAAGATGTCACTAAGGGGAATCATTTTACCTTGTTTTCTCCAGATACAAAGACAGTTCCATGGTGGATCATGACTGAACTAAAAGCAAATCAAGACACAGCTTTGACAAACTTTTACTGAAAATGTATAAAATGTATAGTGTACTTTCCTAACGGTGTCTGGTTTTTCCCTGCAGGCTGTATAAGTTGTAACGAGAGCAGCTTTTAACCACCACATAAAATAAGTACTTCATCCTAAAAGGTTAATGAGTTAAGAACAATAGAAATAAATTAAAAAAATGCAATGTTAAAGTAAAGCAGATCTGACTGAATCAAGTACAGATAGACTTTATGTTGATTTTTTTTAGTCAGCCTCTCTCCTTTGGGTCTTTTTAACATGAGTTACCACCAATTGAATAAACAAGAAGAAAGTCTAAGCAAGCAGAAAAATAGATATGCCTGGGGGAAACCTGCCCTTTGGGTTCTCCAATTAACAAATGAATAATTTCTCTCTGATTGCATAAAAAAATCTCGTCTTCTCTTCATTTCTAGCTCTTTTTTGCCTCTCTTGGGTTATGCAAATCTTAAATCATAGTGAATTGCTATTGTATATGTAAACAGGATTAGCAGCAGCAGCTAACAGCCATATTTCAGATGGGATTATGCAGCGATAACCCTCTCTGTCTTTATCTGCATGTGTCTCTAACAGCTGGTGGTGGTGGCCTATGATTATGGTGAGCCTGTGAAAGAGAACACGACTCTCGTTGAAATCACAGTCCTCCAGCCCTCTGTTATTCCCGTGTTCACTCAAGAAGAATACAGGTACGCTCTCACACACGCCAACACACGGCGAGCGATTTCTTGTCATCTGAATGTTTTATGCAGGAGCTGTTTAGCGAGAAGCACATCGGTGGAAAGAGAAGAACATAAATCTCAATTACACAAACTTAACTGGGGGAAAAAAAACAACGTAACATTTGAGCAGCTTTGAACGGTGCACCGTTTCGTTTTAAAGAATTCGTTTTTCTTGTGAAATGTTGTTAAACTGAATCAATAAGCATGGAATTAAAATCACAGATACGGGCTGATGAAAAGACACCTGGAGCACTTTATTGTTTACTCTCCTCTTGAGGATCAAACGCAAACAGATACCATAAGCTGATATCTAGATATCAGCTTATGGTATTACAATTCATTGCAAAAGTATTCCCACCCCTTAAACATTTCCACGTTTTGTCACATAACGGAAAAAAAAAACTGCAGTTTGTTTTCTTTGGGATTTTATGTGACAGACCAACACAAATTGTATGATTATGAAGTGTAAGAAAAGTAATACATGGTTACACATAAAAGCATGCAAAGAAGGTCTGTGGTATGGCATACATGTATGGAGTCCCCATTACTTTGATAACACTAAATAAGACCCAGTGCTACCAACGGCCTGTAGAAGTCACAAGATTTAGTAAATAGAGTCCACCTGTGTGTAATTTGATCTTTCATACAACTGTTCTGTGAAGTCTTTAGAAGTTTGAGAAAATACATTAGAGAGAAAAAAATAGCATCATGAAGACCTGTCAGGGATAAAGTTGTGGAGAAGCTCAAAATAGGGCAAGTTTATGAAACAATATCCCAAGTTTGGGGAAAAAGTGACAAACAGCGACAAGTGGAGCAAGGAGAGTATTAATCAGAGAAGCCCCTGGTTAACTGGAGGAACTGTAGAGATCCACACCTCGAGAGGGAAAATATGTCATAAGGACAGGACTAGGTGTACACTTCACAACTGTGGCCTTTGTGGAAGAGTGGTTAGAAGAAGGCATGGTGGTGACATGCTGTAGAGGAGATCCTTCACCTTGTGTTGGTCTGTATAAATGCTGAGTTAATGAGAAGATGGATGGATGGAGATAAATGTTGGTCAACCCTGAAAGGAAACGTACGGATCAACTTTCCAGCTGGATAACAACTCTAAACACACAGCCACAGCAAGAATGGGATGGCCAAGTCAAAGTCCAGACTTAAACCTAATTTTACATCTCTCCATACATTTTGACTGTGGTTAACCAAATTAAATAAATAAATAAATAATAAAGATTAGACAATAAAGATTAAACAATTAAAAATGTCATTCTCTAGATCTTCAAAGCTGTCACATATATATATATATATATATATATATATATATATATATATATATATATATATATATATATATATATATATATATATATAATGCACAAGTTTGTATGTGATTGTAATGTGACACAATGCAGCGCTACCATTCAGGCCGAGGCTGTAAAATTTTCCTGACCTGTATTCAAAAATAACTTTTCTGGAGTTTAGGAAAGTTGGCAAGGGAGGCCTTGTTAAAACAAAAGAGGACGAAACTTGGGACACAGCTTGTTAACAGTGATTTAGTCAGTGTCCAAGTGACACAAACTAGTCTGTTTGAAATTGATACTTTGACCAGCGTGTTTTTAAGCATGGAGTGAGTTAACAAAAATGGTACAAAATCATCATCATCCCCAGATGTAAAAAACACCACAATAATGCTAGTGTGAGAATATTCCATTCAGTGTTTGCTTTGTACTGTCAACAGCCTCAGCAATTACATGTCACAGACCCCATAACTAATAATTTATGACACTCTAAGCCTGTGCAGAAACTTCAACACTAAATCCCACCCTCCATACTCCCTCCCAGTCTGTTTCAGTTAGCGATTGGTTTCAGAAGGCCATGGGATCACCTCAGGTTTTCTCGTCTGTACTTAGGTGCAGATGTAAAGTTGGACCACTGTCTTTATCTTCAGTCTTTAGTTTTCACAGAATGAAATTGGTCTGAGTTATTGTACTTATGATGAGCACCATTCTGTATATGGTTATTTTCTTTAGTGATGCCTGTTTCAATATACTTTGCTTGTCTGGGGGAGTATATATCATATCACATTACAGAGAATATATATATATATATATATATATATATATATATATATATATATATATATATATATATATATATATATATATATATATATATATATATACGCGTGTTTGTTTTGAGGTATTCTGTATCTTCACTTTTCAAGCCTTCCTCCATCACATGCCATGTAGGTATTTGCTCTGACTTCCACTCACTTTGATACAAACTAGTTGTCATCTGTCTCTGATAAAAAGGGCCTCCGTGACATCTTCTGGAGCAGACAAATCAAAAAAAAATTTGATATGCACTTTATCATAGCAGTTTTCATTTGATCCATTCTGATTTCCCAACAGCTGTTTAGTTAAAGCAAATGAGCCTGTTTTGTGAATACAGCCCTTTCAGGAGCCCTGTTAAACACAAAGCAGCATTAAAATCTCCCTGGCTTCAAGAGCAACATAGAGGTGTCAGAGAGATGCTATCTTTATGAATATGAAATATAGCTGTAAGCCAGGGGAAAAGTGTGTGGGCATGTTTGTGTGAGAGTTCAGTATGTAGGACCTTTGTGTTTTATTTCTTCTCTTTTGATCATTACTCCACTCATGACCCAAAAAAAAGACACATTCATAGTTCAAAAGCATAACAAATTTTATGTGTTTTTTCATTATTATTTTATGCTTGTGAAGTGTAAATATCTCCTTCTGTGGGTGGTGTTTCTTCTTTATATGTTTCTGTACGTCTCATTGTGCATTTTCACTCCTTTATTTGAATCTCTGTTTAGCTACGCATCTTAATGTTCTTATACTTCATTCTGCATTCAAGCGAATCATTTCAGTTTTAATTTTTGCAGTAATTGTTAATCCTTTTACAGCTAGTGCAGCCGTTTGCACAGGAAGTCATGGTTTAAGGGCATAGCAACTTGGATCACCATTAACTTTACACAAGCAGCAGCATTTTTCATTCAACAAAAGATAATCCAAGCAAAGATTTTAATATAATGCTGTCAGCCGTATCACCATGATAGAGAAATACATAAAATAAAAAGCTAACACTGCAATAACTAAATTTGGAGCTGCTGTTTGAGCGAATAACAAGACAGCCTTTGTAATACAGCACAACTAGGTGCTACAGGAACATAGAAAAGTAGCCTTTGCAACTTTCAAAGGTAATTTATTATCTTTCAAAGAGTCATGGGGTTGCTTGTTATCCATTTATTGCAACCCTTCAGCTCAGTAATTGTAGTGAATGATGCTAAGGACACGTAGCATTTGTCACCATGTTAAATGCCCAGCAACTAGTCATTCGTTGGCAGTAGTTATGGGATGTTTAGGGTGTGAAAAGCAAAAGCAAACGGTAAAATAAATTATGGTTGCATTCTGTAGTGGCAATATTATTTGAGACACCAGGCTTTGGTCAAGGAAGTGTTTAATCCAGCTGCCTCATATACCAACCAAACACATGGAAGAATCTACTGCTATACCTACTGTAGATATAAAAAAAAGTGTTCACACCCCATGGGAAATGGCAAGTTTTTGCAATAGAAAAAAAAAATCTGAATTTTTATAAGTTGAGCGCCATACCATTCAAAGAAAAAATCAGGTTGAACTAGAGGTTACAAGGGGATATCTCGTAGTACAAAAATACAGACATGGACAAAAAATCAGAGCAACGACCGTCATCATCATTTGCAGAAAACATGGAACATCAGTGCTAAAACCGGATGTTTCTCCATATTTTATGAAACAACAAGACAAGAATTATCCATGGTGATTTCTAACAGCCTGACAGTAACAAACAAAAGCTACACAGCATGCGGCAAAAGCACACAATGTGAAAAATAGTGGAAATAGCAATGAACCAAAACCCTCAGGTGAGTGCTACGAAGCTCAAGATGAGAGAAAAACTAAATCTGAAAATGTGTGGTGTCAACTAAAGACACAAATATTGTCAGTCCAAAATGTAAGACGCTTTTAGAATCTTACAAAGAAGACAAAATGTTGACTTTAAAGAAACTCCTTTGGTGTTAGTTAAGGGTTTGCAGCATTTTTACTGTTTTAGAAACTGATCAGATCAGGGGTTTTTACTTGAATTATAATTAAATTATACTTTTACTTTTTATACTTGCAAATGCACTGCACTGAGGAATAATGGCAAATTAACCACTGGGAATCAGCTCATTTCATTTTACATGTTCACTCTTTCAAGTCATTTGTCCACATTTCATGCAAACATTACTTTGGTGAAACCGAGTTGAACAGTTAAAGCAAAATGACTTAGTAGGGAAGAAAAGCGAATGTATTTGTTTAAGACAGTAGCTGTAGTCTTCTTAGATTAATTTTCTTGCAAACCTTTTGTACAAAAGAAGCAGCTGGATTTAAATGATGAATTAACCCTTTAACATTGTTTGTATTCTTCGCATATGTTGGATATTGGCTAAGCTGCGCAGATCAACATTATAATCCCAAGTGTGAACGATATAAAGATGTGGAATTTCCTACAGTTTGTCTTTTATACCAACAGTCAGCGCTTATTCTCAGTGTTTCTCTTCAATTCTAACGACAGCAGAACATAGAGGAGACGCCTTCAGCTCATGGTAATTTTAGTGTGCAGTTTGCAGTCTGCTTAAATTCAGAAAGAGATGATTTTATTATCATTTCTGTTTTTTTTTTTTTTTTGTTTATTAATTTAACCAACACATATTTCATATCAAGCAGTATCGACAAATGTTTTATGTTTCTACTCTTGCCAAAGTTCTTCGGGATCAAACATGCTTTAGGTGACTGGGATGGAATTCAAACAGAATCTGGATGCAGCTGCGTTGACAAACCAATTAATAGCGCCAATTCTCTCTACTGAACACAGACAACAAGCACCAGTCCAACCCTAGATGGGCACTGTTTGCTGTTTGGGCATTTTCAGTTTGTGGGTCACTTATCTAGTGAAATGGCTAATAAGCCGTGAAAGAAGTTGAGCTAAGTCATTGCTGCAACCGTGTTTAGTCTCGGGTCTCTGTTTTCCCTCACTGTAATGGGCTTGTTGCACCTGCAGAATCAGTATGCAGGCAGTATTGCAGATGCATGAATAGTTATTAGGAACCAGAGGAAATGATCAGCAGGAGGTTAAGTGAACAGTAAGGAAATATTGAAATATCACTTTCCTTCTTTCTTTTTTTTCTTGTGTATGCATACATTAATGTGTTTTCTTTTTTCTCCCAAATCTGTTCACTCAGACATCTACTCCTTGCCATCAAAATACCGTAGAGCTGCTCCCTCTCGAATTACAAAGTGATCAGAGTTAAGGGTCCAAACTGCTTCAAACTGTCAAATCCTTTTTTGTTTTTTTATCAACACATAATATGATCAAACGTGGAAATAAATTGCATTCTCTTACATGACAATACAAACAATCAACACTAAGACACATTTGGCTGTTATTAATCCAGCTTTATTTATGGATACCCTGTTTGCACCGAATATAGGAATCAAAGTCCTGTTTGGCTGCCGTCAAATTAAATAAAGTACTAGAAAATGGATTTTGTATTTGTGTTTCACTTAATGCATACATGAATTCAAATCCTACATCTAATAAAGTTGTGGTTGAATTTTATTTTAATTTTATTTTTTATTCTTTTTTGGTAAAGAACCATAAAAATATTTAATCTTATGCTGGGAACAGACAAAATAATTTTGTCTTTTTTCTTTCTTTGCATTACTTCAAAAGTAAATGAACACAGCTGTGAAATATTCACATGGAGGCCTTTTCATGCTTTGCTTAGCAGAGCTGATAATCAAAAGTTTTACATCAGGCTTTTCAGAAGCAAAAATTAATCAAACTTTATTTTTCTTGCCAGTTCGATGTAATTAAAAATGCTTTACACATGACTAGCTGTGCTAAGGCACTCATAACAGAACACAAGAAAAAGAGCACTTACAAGTTGCTTTGAGGTTCATTCTTTAATGTAGTTTCCTTAAAATCTGATCTTTCGATATAGATTGTCCGCCTCTCTCGGCTTTATATATATGAAAATGTGCAGCATACACATGGTTTCCTACAAAGATTCTTCTATTTTCAAGAAATGAGCAGATACAGACTAGAGAAAGTCTTGCAGTTAAGGTTACGAGGTCAGGAATCACACTCAGGGCGACTGCATCGTGGACAAAAAGTACCTCCATATCAGGAGCCAGATCTTCCACCAAACCATACGCCACCCCAAGGAATATATTAATGACTTATTTCAATTCATAGATTAACACAAAATAAAATAAAATGTTATTTATGTTTCAAGGCTTTGAGGGGAATTCACAAAGCAGTGGTACCATGTCCATTTTTACAGTTTTCTTTGAACTATTGGATGTATTTCTATACTGTGTTACCAAAGCAGATGCAAACATACCCATCGATCCAACTGGTAGGAACATTTTGGAACTTCTAGTTAAGAGAGAACACCAGGACCTGACCTGATGATTCCCGAGAACATTAGGAATCCCATCTGACAAATGTGAAGAAATCACATCGGAATTAAATGTGTAAAAATGACAACACAGATTGTGAAAGACACATGTATCTCTTTGATGAATTAAGCATTGACTGAACTTAGAAGTCTATCAAGTAGTCAAATGATTAAATGTACTCAACACTGTGTGACTGTGGTTGGGTTGTGGAAGTTTGTGGGTTCACTCAAGCTTCCACTTGTCACACGTTGATGTGCCCCTGTGCA
The DNA here is from genome assembly GCF_011125445.2 of Fundulus heteroclitus. Taxonomy (NCBI): domain Eukaryota; kingdom Metazoa; phylum Chordata; class Actinopteri; order Cyprinodontiformes; family Fundulidae; genus Fundulus; species Fundulus heteroclitus. The sequence continues at coordinate 4,267,310 of NC_046370.1, read as the reverse complement.
AGGCACTTTGCCCCAAGTTGCTTACTGATCTGCCCTTTCGGTGTATAAATTTAATTGTGAATGGGTGGATGGTGCTCTAATGTAAAGCACTTTGAGTGGTCGACTTGACTGGAAAAATTCTGTATAAGATCAGTCCATTTCCAAAAATATTTGAAAATACACCAATTACAGCTTGCTAAGAATGCTTTGGACTTATTAAACATGTCTGCAGCAGGAGAGTCACCCAATTAGTGACACAATATATACCACACACATCTACCCAATTTGAACTGAAATGTTGTTGCAATGGCCCAATGATAATTTTATTTACCGTTGTTATGCCATAAGCTGGTTGAATATGCTTATTATTATTATTAATTATAATTTGGTATTAGAATTTAAATAATAAATCATTCAACTCAAAATTTCGCTATAACAAATATAGTTCAAATGGTGGTGATGTTAGCTATAAGCTTATAAGTATTTATACCACTAATGCATTAGTTAACTTGCTGTTATGAACTCATTTATGCTGGAATAAATGATCAGGTCGGACTGTTAACCGACCAGGTTTATCCAGCAGGCTGTGAGAACCCCAATGTAACTGCAATTACAGTTTAAATCCTTATTCCTTATCACCATCCAATGATATTGTCTCTGTATTAATATCAGATGTTAACTCCAAAGGAGGTTAGCTCTGATTTCTGAATAACCATGTAACTGTGAATTGGACTGAACACAAAACAATGTCTATTCCGCAGTCGTGGTTTTATTGAACCAAAAGCAATTCCCTGTTACAGTAATTCTCTGATTCAAACAACTTTGGAATTCTTACTCATTACTAAACTAAAACATGCAAAATATATATGTGGAAATAAAGAACAAAACAAAATAAACAATGGATTAAAATGAGCGGTTAGCAGATCTTAACTTAACTCAAAGTTGTTTAACACCGCCCTCGAAACACCGGCATTTCACGTATCAGCATTGATAGACAGAACAGCTTCGGGAATCTCACTGGACGCTTTGATGTCTTACACAAAGCTAGTTCAGCTAAGCTACCTACAGTTCAGATATACGTCACCCTCCCAAGATGGCTGCTACGATGACGTATGAGGGGAGGTCCTAATGACGTAACTACGCTTACGCTGATAGGATAATGCCTCGCTTCGAGAGGGGGGCAGCTAACTGGGAGTTTAAAGCAAAGCTCGCGACTTGAGCTCGGACAAAGAAATTAAACTGATAAGAAGCGAAAAGAGAGAGAGGGGGGAAGCAGGGAAGAAGATGGAAAGGAATGAAGAGGTAACCCACGGCGGGGTTCTTGATGGATCACAAATCAACACAGCAAATCAATTGTAAAATGCATGCACATACAAAGAAAATGTTCAGCAAAATAATTCCAACTTCGTCGTGGAATAAAAGCATTAACCAACACCTACAAAGTTCTACGCCTGCCCAGGCACTTCTAAACACCCTGTTGGTGAGACAGAAATAAAAGGGGAGACTCCGTTACTTTGAGATGCCTCGGGGTCCGGAGCGCTCCGAGTAGCGGCTTTCTGGACGCGTCTTGACGAGCGCAGTTTTCCGCAGGCTGCAGCGGGACGGGGAAAAAAAAAAGCTCCTTCGTTTCTTCCTCCGGGTTCAGTCGCTTTGTTGGCCAGACAAAGCGGGGTCCTCTTCGATCACTGGGAGATGCGGCGTCTCTCAGTCTTTTGATCAGAGGGAATTTAAAAGTACTTATTTAAGTCGACCTCCTGTTATAAAGCAGGGAATAACCGTTGCGTCGAAAAATCTCGGTCCAGCGAGCAATCGAACACGTGGCGGGGAATCACCCCAACGGAAACAGCTGTGTCTTCTCGGGTTGGCTAACAGCCAGGGAAGAAGGGAGATTGTCGTGGGTGATCGGCTTTTATAGCCATCACCATAGCAACCTTATCTTGATCGGCGGCCATTTTGCCGTGTTGCGTGATGGGAGTTGGTGGCCATTTTGACCACATTGCATCATGGGTAACGCAGTCCGTTACGTCCCGAATTGATGCCCGCTTTTTGTCACGTCTGAACTGGCACAACACCGTCATTTCGAAGTTATGCAGATGCTTTGTCTGCACTGATGAATATTCAGATGCATTGTTGTACCTAAAGCTTGGAGTGGCTCCAGCTGACAACAGTGTGATTTACCTTTTTGGTCAATAATGTTTTGGCCTCCTGGGGACACCACACACCAAAACATAGAACTTTCTGGTATAATCTGACTTTCATTTTCAGGCAGTCATCACTTTTGGAAAAATACAAACCAATTCCTTGTGACGTGTTCTACCTTGATGAAGCAGAGTTAATATTTACATTATTCATTACAGTACAAACACAATGCAGAAAACGGGTGCACATTGAAAAAAAACAAATGAGTTCTACATTAGATTAAGATTCATGTATAATATATATGGCAAGTATACAGGGCAAGTTGAGAAACAGTGTGAAAGTAGCTTTTAACAGTGTAGCCTGCAGAATCATTAATCTTCTTGTAAGGTGCGGTTCTATTACAAATGAGCGCAAAACTTTGTTGACATTCTGCTAATGCTGAAAAAACATAATTTTGCTATTGTACTTTTTTTTCAATTAAATGAGAAATGCTATTAAAATAACATGAAATAGTGTGTTTACGTGATATCTCAATAAAAAAACACGGAGGCAACAGACGTAAACATGACATTTTCATATTTCAGCCACAGCGCTAGCACCCCCATGCGCCATCAGAGGAAATCTTACTGAGGCATTTGAGCAAAAAGCCTCTCATACTTGGAAGCAGCTACATATGCACCATTTTTTGGAAATTATAGTCAGTGATTTTACAGAGGGGCTATGGATTCAACACTTCCTGTCGTCATCTTCATCTTCTATGCCAGTAAAACATCTTGTTGTCAATCGCGTGACTTGTGTGATGCGGAAAAAAAACTGTGTCTATAGCAGACGGCGATTTTGACATGGTCAAATAACACCTCATCGTATTGCAAATATATTTTATTGATAAACAAGAGTTTTACGAAATTGCTATGTTTCCGTTAAGCTAATTTATTTGCCTAATTACAATTTGTGCAGCTTGATGGTAAATGAAAACACACTATAGTTAGAATATCAGGCAACTAGCTGTGAACAAAATGTTGTGTGAAGCAGATGCCAGTCAGGTGTACATACAAATGGTTTTGTCATGCACAGAGTAAATGTGTGACCTAATAAAGTAACAAAAAAATTCATTTTTTAGCCCTAAATGTAGCATCAAGATACAGTTTAGGGTATATTATTCTGCAAGCTCTGGAGGAGGATGTTTCCCTGTTGTGATGTGACTATTTGTGACAAATACATTCAAGAATATAGTCTGCGACTTGAGCAGAACAAGGATGCTCACCCCCGACAGATCCATTGATAGAACCGGGAACCAGTGTTTCTTTAAAGTTAACCATTAGTCACACACATAACAACTTCAGAGTTATCACTTGTGTCAGATCATATTTAGCTTCAACAACCGTCGTGCTGTAGGAAAAGGGAAAGGGTAAGGTGTTCAATTCAGAAGACACCTGACACATTGTATTGCATTCAGTCCTACGCTCACATAATTGTCTTTTATTTATGTAGATTTGTGTTTTTTTTATTGAAATTACACCATTTAATGAATGTAATGATTCTGCTTTTATTTCCTTGCAGCTGCAGATTAATTGTTAAGTAATTTAAACATCTTCTGAAGCAGACACATAAAAATGTTTGTCTGGAAATACAACAGATCCGCTTGTGAAAGTAAAATTTGTTAGCCTCTTTTTGGCATTAAGACAACATTTTTTTTATTGCCACATTGCCTGACAGGACACACACACACACACAAAAAAAAGAAAATGCCACTAATCACATTCTACTTTTTTCACATTAGTCTTGAATGAATTTTGCACAGTTATGTGAGAACCTTGTGAACAAGCCACAAAAGAAGAGAGGAACCCTTTTTAAAACATACTGAGAAACTCCAAATGGACAGAAAGCAACTTTGTGCACTTCAGAGAGCCTGGTTCTGCTTTAGGTTTCTTCCCGATAAAGGGAAGTTTTCCTTTCAACTGTTGCTACATGCATGCTCAGTATGAGGGATTGCTGCAAAGTCAACAATGCAGTCCACTGCCACTACACACTCATCCAGGAGGAGGAGTGAAAGCTGCAAGTCAATGACTCGATACTATCTGCGGGGTTTCTTTAAATAGAAAACTTTTTAACCATTGTGTCCATATGATTTGATGACATTTATTCTGTAAAATGCATTGAGATGACGTGTTGTGGAAGAACTCTATATGAATTACATAATGCATTGAATAGTCAAACAGAGAACTCCTGCTGATAAGGAAAAAGAAAAATTAGGAAATTGACCGTTCTGGACCAAACAGTTTAGGAACGTGAAACATTATTTTTGTTTTTTTAAATAATAATTTGTTGTTTTGTCCAGAGTTTCCTTTCACCATCTCTTAACCCACCTTTTACACCTATTTTACCTCCTCTAAAATGTTTCTTTACATCACTGAATATTCCCACACATCCCTTTGCCATTTTATCAATAACGAGTAATTCCTCTTTCCACATCTGCTCTCCCAAAAGGTCTTTTTGAGTTTAGTTTCATCATTTTTACAATTGTTAAAGGGTGTTTAGGACCTCTCATTGCCCAGTTGCTTATTTTGTGACTGAGCAGACCACATACAATATCCTCCTCACTTTTAACCAGTACTCAACCCACAGACCTGAAGTCTTGGGTAACACTAGCACAACTTCATATTTGAAAAAAGATAACTTAGCTCCTTGTTAATAAACAATAATTTTAACAAAACTGCAAGTTTAACAAACTTTGAAATATTTACCCAACCTGACAGCACTTCTCCAATTTATTTTTGCATTTTCCATTTTTTTTTTTCTTTTCACTATTTTGGAGCCTACAGCGATGGGGACCTTCGACCCTTCTTCTTTGAATAATTTCTCTAGAGCAGGGGTCAGCAACCTTTTTGAAACTGAAAGCCTCTTCATTGGCATTGTGCTATATGAAGGGCTACCAGTACTGACCTTTGAACTAGAAGAGCCAGAGTTCACCTTAAATTTATGTAAAATAATACATTTTTATAATTTTTAAATATATATAAATGCAAGTGTGATTAAACAAGAAGAGTAACAGAATAAAATGGCCCTCGGGGGCTGCTTGGTGCCCACAAGCACCATGTTGGTGACCCCTGCTCTAGATCTTCTAGAGCCCTAAATCCTCTTTTATACTCTGTTCTCGTGAGTAATTAATAGCTATATTCGGAAAATCATCCTGCTAAAAGATCACACAATGACTTACAGTGGTGTGTCAGTTTGTTTTTTTAAATTGAGTTCTTTCACATAACATCAATAATTTTTTATTCAAAATTCACCATCTAAATATTTTAAATTTTGTTTACAGCTTCAAACAGAAGTAGTTTTCTCTCGTTTGTGGTGTGGTGGCCTAGTGGTTAGAACACAGAACTTTGGTCCTAGAGGTTCTGAGTTCAACTCCCACAAGCTGCCATTCTGGGTCCCTGAGCAAGACCCTTAACCCCCAACTGCTCCCCAGGCGCAGCACAGTGGCAGCCCACTGCTCCCCAAGGGGATGGGTTAAGATGCAGAAGTGAATATATCCATTGTGAGATCAATAAAGTTCAGTTATTATTATTCAATTATTATTATTATTTATCAGTTGTCTGAAATTATAAAAATTAGAATTCCGATGCATGGGTTCATCCCAGAAAATAATTTGTTCAAGAAATTATTGCATTCAATCCCACTATGGAAAGTTAAACCCATATACCATCTGAAATAGTTTTTAACTTTAAGTCCAACTTTAAGTGATTAAACGTATAATGATCTGTGAGCTGTGGAGAATTCTTCTTTGTCATGTGTTTGTCTGGTAGCTGGGAGAGAGCAGTGCTGTTTTAAGAGAGTGTATTGTGATGGGAAAAAAAAGCTGAATAACTAGCAAAAGAAAATTAAACAGTGGCTTGGAGATTAAACATCATAGATGATTGTTACCACTGAGCCCCAAGATTTCAAATCTAACGCCAGAAAATATCAACATGTGTTGCTTTAGGGTGCATTTACACCAGCCCTGTTTAGTCCGTTTCAGTCGGACTCTGGTTCAGTTGCTCGGAACGTTTGGTTTGTTTGCGGAGGTGTGAATCCAACTCTGATACAGACCTAAAAGCAAACTAAGGCCCACCACAAAACCCAAGCCTCAGCTTGGTCGAACTGAACTGTGGAGTGGTTTGAATGCATATGTGAATGCCAAGCGGAGCAGACTACAACGTAGGGCAGTCTAGGTAAATATAATTTTAATTGAGAAATAATACTAATGAAGTAATTCCTATATTGTAAGTACCACGCTTGACATCTGAGTAAGCGTTTCATCAGTGTAATGAAGCCCCTGCTTGCACGCTGCTGCCTCATACAGAGATGTCTCTCCTACCTTGTGTAAAATATAACAATCTCCATGGTTTGCCTCGTCCTCCGCTCATACTGAGCCCACTGTTGAGTTGTGCTTGTCGGGCATAGTTGCCATACAGAATTGCAATAATACGGCTAAAATCTGTTGCCATTTTGTTCACATTTTCCCAGTAAAGGAAGCCGTGCGGTGTAGCTGACTCACGTCTTTTCTTCTGTTTTTATTTGGGGCAGCGCCCCTGCAGTCGAGGGGTTGAACAGGTTGCCCAGAAGGTTTGGTTCCCTTGACAAAGTACCTCATGAAAGCGAACTTCAGTGGCTGAAAATTTGCAATTTGGTTCCCTATAGTAGTAGTATAATATAGTAAGTTAAATTACTTGTATGTCAAATCAACCTTCCCGATTGAAATATATTGAAATGCCATTAAAACCCAGAACCCCCCCAACCCCTTCAAACACCACATTTTTTTGTAATAGTGTTCTGAATGAAATAGATATCCTTATACTTAGTACCGTATTGAATAAAAGCGCAAAATAAAAGAAAATTAAAAAAATAATTTTTTTTTTAACCAACGCTGTATAATGTACAACATTTACTTTGGAGATCAGACGGCATGAAGAATCTGATAGAGGTGGAGGAGAAGGAGAAAACGCTGCCCTGAGAAACCAAATCTTATTTGCAGAATTTTGCCCATTCTGCAACGCTTTCCTCACTTTCATCTGCAGAGATTTTTCATAAAAACTGTTCAATCCTCTCTCACACAATCTGCTGTTACAGGGAACTTTGGAGATTTGTTTGGTATTTCCTCTTGTGCTGCCCATTTTGAAGCAAAATATACTTTTTTTGGTTCTTGGATCAACTGTGATTAAGCCTTCTTGCTTAAGTGATTTTAATTGAAATGAGTATTTCTTTTTCTTCTGTCTCATAAATAAAACAGTAGTAATGCATTCTTTCAATCAAGCTTCTCTGAATGTGAGCATTGGTCCAATAATAAGCTATCCTCCTATCCTGGAAAGAGAGAATAAGATCAAGATTATATTTACATGCCCAAATGTAACAATACTACGTTTAACAGCGCATTTATACAGACAGTTGTGTATAAAACGCAGCAGGTTTAGAAACAATTTGCAGCCCTATTAACATTTTAATTAGTACATCAATCAATACGTATTATAAGCTGGTGTAATTTTCTAAATTCAATGTTGTTGTTTTTTAAATAGTTCACTTTCAACTTTATGTTTTCGCATTTGGCACTTTGATTCAAACCAACTTACAACAATGCAGTTAATAACAAAGCTAATAATAAGCTTCTTAGAAGGACTATCATTAGTGAAATTCTGTCAGTTGACAGTTTAGAAATCAAGTGCAGGCATAGAAGGAAGTTCAGAAAGAAATAATGGAAGAACAGGGTGTGTGGTATCTGGTAGCACTCGATAGGTAAATCCGTCATGGTGGAGTTACAAGATAGGTTCTAGTTTTAGTTGTTTTTTTTAGCAATAATTATTTTTTTCTGCATACATAAGACATTTATTCTTCCTCATTTTATGTCTTAATATGCAGAGCCAAGCAGAAAAGAGTGCAGCAATAGTTTTGATTTGTTACCATAGTGGCAAAAAAGTGGCAACAAACTTTGTTCAATCCAAAAAAGGTTATAAAAAAATAAAAGTGGACTTCTATTCTGAGGTTGGAGATGTTTCGCTTCCCATCCAGGAAGCTTTCTCAGTTCAACGCTTCCCTGGATGGGAAGCGAAACGCCTTCAGCTTCAGAATAGAAGTCCAGTTGTTTTATTTTTTAACCATTTTTTTTTTTATTGATCATGACCTGACTCACCAACAACAAACTTTCTCTATTTACAAAATGGATCTCTGGTGCTAGTGAGTGAAGATAGGATGGGGCTGCGCGGTAACAGCAGAGATTGAAGGAGGGGAGGGTAGGAGAGGACCGGAAAACACTGTAATATTTTAGGTTTCAGGGGGTAAAAAGAGAGGGGGAAAGAAGTGATGCTGCCGTCAGCATATAGCATTTCAAAACCCCATTAAAGTTGACAGGCAGATAGGCAGACGCACAAGCACGCGAACAGATCAACATACTGCTTGATAAGTCTTTAAAATGGCAGATGAGCTGACAGGCTGACAGATTGAAGTAGATTAAGCAAACAAGCAGACAAGCAGGTGAAATTCTGAATAGAGAACTGCTCTGATGCAGATGGACAGGAAGATATACAGAAACTCAAACTGACAGGCAGAGGCAGACTGACACTCTAAACGTGACAGACAACACCCGGAGTCAGCGGTGAGGCAGGCATCTGCAGGCATCTGCAGGCGCATATGAAGACGTCCTTTGCAGGTCTTGTCCTCCCGTTTGTCGTCTCTCAGTTGCGTGGCTGACGACATCCTCTTTTTTATATATATATATATATATATATATATATATATATATATATATATTGTAGAACAACCTCAAGAACACAATAAAATTCAGGTGGAAATACAAATTGGCGTTGGGCAAATCTGCTCCAGGTGTACAGCTCTCTCTCGCTCTACCTGATCAAACAGCTCGAGTATCTAAAATGTGAACGCTTCAAAGCTTGCAAAATAGCAACGGCGACACGATTGCATAAACCTCAACTCCCGCAGGTTTTTGTGACCTTAAACCAAAGTCCATGAAAAAGAAGGCATCGGAAGGGTGATTCATGCTCCATCTTTTTTTTTTTCTTTTGAATAGGTGGTTGCAGAGCTGGCTCCAGCCTTTTTTCCCCTGGCCTCTGTGACAGGCGCACTGACACATTTCTCGCCTTTGATCCAAAAACTATTAAACTTGTTTTTTAAAGATGTGAAAGGTTCTTTTAACCTCAGATTTCCACGTAACACTATTAGACTGCATAAAATGACGACATTAAAGGGTCAGTGTCGAGTTTTTGATTTAGATTTAGATTTAACATGTTACAGTGCATCGTGACGGAAATTTAGCTGCTGTCCAGAGCAGAGATTCACATTAAAATAATAAGCAGTGTTTGAAGATTGCAAACAAAGCCTGATAAAACCATTTCACAAATCTTGGTGCATGGGATAAGATCATCTTACATGGGCCCCAATCCTCACCAGTCCGTAACTAGTAGGAAATTAATAAATATTTACCATTGTATTATATTTTAAAGATCTCAATTTATTACTTAACAAAGTGCTTAAAATGGTGATTCTATTTAAAATTTCAATCATATATGTGTACAAAAAATTGATTTTTTACTTCCTCTGCTAAAGTACATCATGGAATAATTTACACTGCTGCTGTGTGTCATTAAATCAATCCTAACATCTGATTGGTTTATCTGCACAGCAACTCCGCTGCAGACCAATCATCTTTTCTATAGTAATTTTAGCTCTAAGGAGTGATTTGTATTTGTAAGGTAGAGAGAGAAAATAAACCATCTGCAGAAGCACAGGACCTAGCTGTAAAATATTAATGAAATAATTACAAATTATTTGAATTGACCTGTTATTTCTACCATCAGCTGATTAAGATAAAGATAGATTAATTTATTTAATACATGCATTTCCAGTTTTATTAAAATGTCTCCATCTTTACATGTCAGTTTTTGTACTTTTTAATTTGTTGAAATGTGATACTTTTGGCTTTCCATTTTGGCTGGAATGTCCAACTAGCATGTATTTAGTCTACTTCTTGTTTTGCATGTTTAGATTTAACCTCCAAATGTCTTTGGTGAAACCTTCCTTTAGAAGTTGAGGGTCTCAAGCAGAATCTTCATTTTATTTACTTCCAGACTAGATCTTGTGTACAGCAGTGAGGACACACCTGGAAATATCAGTCCAGTGCAATAGGGGTGTAAATCACCAGGTATATCACGATACGATGTTACATCGATTTGTTTGTATGACGATACGATATTCGCAAATATCACAAAATCTATGGCAATCATTATGATGCAATATTATCTGCCCATCTAACCCATTATTTTACACTGATATTAACTCACAAAAAAACAGATATGATTTGACCATTTTAAAAATAACATTCTTCTAATTTTGAAATATTAATATTAGATCACCTGTTCCCTGCATCTGGATTCAGCGCGCACTGCAAATCTTTGCAGCGCGGAAAATAAAATCCAAGCTGAATTCTAAACAAAATAATAGTAAACCAAGTTATTTTGTACCATTTTGCAGTTCTGGTGAAATGGTTTCCCACTCTGTGTGCGTCAGGTGCTGAACGGAGCGCACCACTGATTGGAGGGGCAGACGCCTTTGTAGTTTGGCAGGTGTGCGTCTTTGTTACTCCTGCTGTATGTCAGCTGTTTGTGTGCTGTTGTTTTTGGGATCTGCTTATCTGATAACATAATTAATTGAGCGCTAGACCTGTTGCTTGTTTCTGGAGCGCTGTTGCTCCGCTGGCGTTATCAGCTGCAGATGGAGTCCTTCACAGGGCACGGCTTCTGCTGGTTTCTGTCCAGATTTCTGACACAAAAAGCATTAGAATGCTGTTTCCCCCGGTTGTTTATGATCCTCCATGTCCGTCCGTAACGTATGTGATGTAACCCCGGTCACATGGTGCTGTAATGGTTAATATACACAGAAACGCCTATAGTTACAAACAAGTTAAGCAAAAACAAAGCTTAAAAGACAAATATAACAAAGACTGCACCAGCAGGATATGATAAAACGTTGTGTGCAACCAGAGTGCGTCACTGGCATATAAATCTGAAAAATGTCAAATAATGTGAATATGTGCCTTTAAGGGCCCTTAGGCAATTTCAGACATGTCTGGTCATGTAGGACATGTGTATACCACTACAGGGTATCATATCAATCAAAGTATTTGAGAAAATAGTACTTATAAGTACTTACGTAATTATAATTACTTATGTTGACAATTACTTAATATACAATATTGCTTGGAGTAAATTAGGAAAAAAACACAGAGGTTAACTTCCAGGTGTACTTTCAAACAACTGATGCAGTACATTTAACTGAAATTTAACTTGTAATATAAGAAGGACTGTATGATTACACCAGTTGCTTTTAATAGAGCAATAATACTGCTAAGTAATCAACAATATTTTTAAATGGAAAGACTGCATTTGATGCTCTCATGAAAGCAACCGCTAAAAATACAAAAGTTTGAACAGTATTCCATTAACAATAAAATGCAACCCATCCCTACAGCCTGAAGTAGACTGTAGGGATGGGTGAAAAATCACTTTTTACAGTGTATTCCTTGTTCACATTTCAGGATATGTGTTAAATAATGCTGGTTACATTAAAGGGATTTGCACCTAAGGTGTTTTCAATAATGTAACATTTGATGTGAGGCAGTATTCCTCCAGAGAAAAAGTGAACTCTGAAAGAATAACTATTGCACAACCCTCTTCGTCCAAAAGAAGAAAAAAACACTTGATTAAAATAATTGTGAAAGTCACACAGACAAAAACTGGGATACAAATATTCTGCTATACTAAAATTGTTTTGAAATATATTAGATTTTCTTGTCAAGAACAACAGCTGGTTGAACAATCCATTTCAAAGAGATGCAGATTTGAAAGGCACACAGATAGTCCATGCAGGCTGTTAATAAGCAGTCGCCTTTGAGTTTAATCCTTTTTTTCTTGAAAGTCTCGATGAGCAACAGCGTGTCGAATGCGAAGAAACTGATTTTATTGCTGAGTCATAAGTTTACAGCTAATACAATAATGTTAAAATACTTCAAATTGAGCCCCACCTTCTATTGATTATGTTATTCAAAGGATCATTATCAAAATCTTATTTTTTATTATTTTGTTCTCTCTATTACTCCTTGTCACTGCTGCTCTAAAGCGTTTCAGAATAAAGACAGAGGGTAGTAATGAGACTCTGTACCAAGAGACTCTGTGCAGACTAGAACAAAAGACTTTGTTTTATTCCATGATAAGACAATAATCATCTTTTAGTGTATTTTTACATCTTCTGTCTCCCAGACATGAAAGTTTGGGAGACCGAATAAAAAACAAAGATCCTCTGTAGTAATTCACAGCAGAATAAGTTTAATAATTTAGTGATGAAGAACACCCAGAACAAAAAATAATAAAAAGGAACATGTGCAGTCTAAAAACGACTGAACCTTTTAAATGCATAGTAGTAACAAAAGTTATGGCTATGAAAGGCGCCTTTTTATTTCTCCTGAATACCTAAGTTTAAAGGCATTTAAAGGAAACCTAAATACTGCATTGCTTTTGATCAACAAAATAAATGTTTATCTTGGTATACAGTATAGCCCATAATGTAGCTGTGATCATTTATTTTTTATTAGCCCAAAACAAATTTCTGTTCCACCAAGCGAATTAATTTCATGTAACTGAAGCATGAAGGAAAATATATTAAAAAAAAATGCTTAGGAATAATTTAGTTGTTACCACTAACAGCGTCTCCAGGTAGCTCTGACTTCTGATTCCAGGCCTTTGGTTGACAGTTACGGCAGCATTGTGTTGAAAAAGTTAACGTCAGACATAAAAAAAAATAAGAAAAGCCCTACAAGAAAATCAAAGTCAGTTTTGGTAATATAAAAGGTTTAAGAAAGTAAACAAATGCAGCTCGATAAGTAAGCATACAAGCAGAAAGTTATTCTTATTATTATTTTGCGCTAGTGGCCATTACTTATTGGTATCTTGACAGGAAGAAGGGCTGAGAAAGATGATACACCTGCTCGACCACCGAGCTAAGCGGTGCTCCACGAGAAAGGTTATTTATTTTGGTAATTCAGTTCCAAATGTAAAACTCATTAAATAAATTGATTACAAGTAGAGTGATAAACTTCAGGTAGTTATTTATCTTCTTTTCGATGATACCGACATACTGCTAATGAAGGAAACCGTCAAGCAGCTGGGATTCTGTGCCGCTCCATGCTTTTCTCAGACTCTGCGATCTTGATTTGTAAATGAAATGCTAAATTTGCTTTCATGGCAAAAAAAAAAATCTTTGTAGCACTGGACAACAGTCTAGTCCGTTTTCTCCTCAGACCAGGTAAGGTACTTTTGATGTTGTCCTTGGCTCAAGATTAGCTTAACGCAAGGCAGCTGTAACCCCTGTGCTGGGTGGATTTTTTTGCTGATCACACCTTGTGAATCTCACCCAAATTCTGGCCTTTACTTCACAATCCTGTCCAGGCTGCAAATATCTCTGTTGCTTGCACAACTTTTTCTGACACACTTTTTTCTTCCACTCAACTTTTGATTAATGTGCTTGGATATAGTAGTCTGTGAAGCCAGCATCTTTTAGCAATAACCTTTTGTGGTTTGCCATCCTTGTGGAGTGTTTCAGAGACTGTCTGCTGGACAACTTTAATTGATATGAGAGAGGATGAACAAAAAGAGAGGGGTCAGATGTGAGAAAGTTTAATATAATGGAGTAGGTAAAAGAGACACAGTGCAGTAAAAAAAAAAACATTTACCTCCATACGTATATTTTTCTGATTTGCTTTTTTGTTTGTTTCAGATTCAGCTATTTTTTTAAAGATTGCCCAATAAATTTTAACATCAAATAACATCAGATAACCAGAGGGAAATCAAAATTCTAAAAAGGAAAGAGATATCCAAACCATCTTGGTGCTATGTTAAAAAAAAGTAATTGCCTATTAACCCTAAAACTCCTTGTGACAACCGTCAGTGAGTCTTTTACGTTGGTGTGGAGGAGATGGATCTCAACTGGATTTAAATCCAGACTATGACTATATCGCTTCAAACCTTTAATTGTGTTATTTTTTGTTGGTTGTTTTTGTTGTTTTTTTACCATTGGGAGGAAGAGTAGCAGGTGAGCTTTGTGTAAATGCCCTGCTGAACATCCCTGGGTGCACTTCAGTTTAAGGTCACAAGCTGGAGAAATTCCCTTTAAGAATTTGTGGTTTCATCCATACGGCAGGTTTTCCAGGTTTTGAAACATCAAACCCAGTCCGTCACACTACGAACGCCATGTTGGATGTAGTCTGGTTAAAAATGCTGTTAGTTTTACACCAGATATGCAGTAACTGGACATATACCTGCCAAAAAGGTTGTACATTTGTTTCCTCAATCCTTAGGATATGTTTCCAATTGTCATCAAGATGTTTTTTGGATCCTTCTTCTTTTCCCATGGGTGCCACTTTTAGGCTACGTTCACACTGCAGGTCTAAATGCTCAATTCCGATTTTTTTGTGAAATCGAATATTTTTTTGTGTGGTCGTTCACATTTCCAAATATATGGGACTTGTATGTGATCTCCTGTGTGAACTGAATACGTTCAACCTAAGTGTCCCGCATGCTCACTCGAGGACGCGATGACGTCACACATAGCAAGCGTCCCCAGTGTTTGCGGAAGAAAACATGGATTATAATGCTGGCTTGCATTTTGCGGTCATTAATTTATTTTCTAACCGGAGCTTTTTGTCCATTGACTGCTCTTCTCATTGTAGTCCGCTATGGGTGTCGTCTTTCTTCCCACTTCTGCATAGCAGGATGCAGAATAGTGACGTTTGTCGAGTATCGGTGACGTACAGGTCAGATAAATGCGACCCGGCCGTACAGACACAGGTCGCATTTGAAAAGATCAGATACGTATCGGATTCAGGACCACATATCCAAGTGGCCTGGGTCGCATTTGAAAAAATCCGATCTGTGTTGCTCAGACTGTCATGAAAAGATCAGATACTGGTCGCATATGGGCAAAAAAATTGGAATTGGGTCTCTTTAGGCTGCAGTGTGAACGTAGCCTTAGAGTCTCCTTTATTATTTCTGAATCATGAATGCTGACCTAAGCTGGGGAAACTGAGCCCTGTAGCCCTTCAGATGATGTTCTTGTATTTTTTTTTGTGTTCCTGTTGCGCTCTTGGAGGAATTTCCATTGACCGAGAACTTTTGGGATGGTTCATTACTATTCAAGGTTTTGTCTATTAGTGGAAAATGGCTTTTATATAGTTCACTTGAAGCCCAAACTTTTATAAAACCATTTCTAACATTCACATGCTTCTCATCTGTTGCTGAATTTCTTCAGAGCGAGGCGTGATGTATCATTTTTTTGGGAGCTTTTGATCTGCTTCATGTTGTCAGACTGATTCTGTTTAAGTTATTACTGGATTGAACAGTTCTGCCAGTAGCCAAACACATTAATAAATTAAAGATTAAGACTTTTTCAGTCATGAAAATCAGTTTGATCATACGAAGCATTTGTGGTTGACAAGAAAGCAGCCCTGTACATGCTTTTCAGGGTTTGCAAGTTACAAGTGGTTCAGAACTTGTCGTATTCACACCATCATTTTCAAAAGTGAGCGTGAGCCTAGTAGGTACAGTGCAGGGCCCTTGTTTTGTGAAAAGGCTGCAAGGTTCCAGGTTTGAATCCCACAGACTGCCAGTCTGGGTCCCTGAGCAAGATCTTTGGCCTCAGTACGCTCCCTGGACACCACACAGTGGCAGCCCACTGCTCCCTAAGGGATGTGTTAAATGTAGAATAAACAGAATAAACATGATTTATATCATAAAAAAATGCTTTTGTTCCTTTACACCGCAGCACTGAGTTTGTTTGTTTTTTCATCCGTTTCTTTTCCCCCCAGTATGGATCCTGGTATGAATTTGTGGCTAGCCGACAATTGAATGATCGAGGAATTATGGATTGAACCCTGGAGAGAAAAAGGTGGTAGGACTTAAAGAAGTATTCCCGTGATTGTTCAGGGAATTATACGGAGAAGAAAAATAAGAAAATCCGTCTGTAGTGACAACGATTCTTCAGCCACATCTTGTACTGTACCCTGGACCACTTTTAACTAAAGAAACCCATTATGTCTGTCTAACCTCTTAAATCTGTTGCCGTGTATGTAGTGAACCATGAAGCTTTAAATTACAGACGGAGAAGAATCAACTTAAACAGGCAGAGACAGTCTGTAAAGGTTGTTATTGCAGAGAGCTGAGACCACTGGCTCCGCAGACTCCTAATGGAAATCCTGCGGTCAATTAGCAACCTTCTGGAAAAGAGAAGAGGCCACAGAGAGATAAAGTGACAGATGAGGTAGCAGTGAGAGAGAACGCCAAATTATTTGTCAAAGCTGGAGTGCATGTAACGGTTAAATATGTGACTTCTGACTGCTCCTCGCTTCTCCTCTGGGCAACAGAAGGTTGTGTGTCAGTTAGAATGTCTTACAATCTGGACAGTTTAACCTTCTAGACTTGTTTCCTCTGCTCACAGAACACATAGAATAAAACTTACAGAGGTCTGATCAATACATTACTCTATGTATCCATCCATTGTCTTCTGCTTATCCGAGATCGGGGGAGTTTCCAAAACTATGGATATGTAGTCTTCCCTGGGGTCTGCTCCCAGTGTGACGTGCCCAGAAAACATTCAAAGGGAGGCAACCAATGGGCATACCGATCAGATGTCCACACCACCTCAACAGACTTCTTTCAGTGCACAGAAGCAGCATGTCTACTTTGAGCTCCCCCTAGTTTACAGACCTCCTCACTCTATGTCTACGGTTGTGTCCAGCCACCCTTTGGAGGAAGCTCATTTTGTCCGTGTGTTTCTGGGATCTCATCCTCTGCTCTTCCCTGGGATGGGGGAGTCAGCTTTCCCTGTGTTGGTCCTTCTCGGGCTCCTTGGCTCTGAGGATTCTTTCGGGCATCTGGGGTTCTGGTTTCCCCAGTGTCTGCCTCGGCACTCTGAGGGGGTGGGTCTTTGGCTAACCACAACCACTATTGAGCATTTCTCTTATGGATAAACCTCACATATGCAAGCACACTCTCACAAACACCTACAGGTGCTTGGATTCAGATTGCAGATTAACATCTATACAGAAAAAAAACTATCATTAGCTTTGGCTGTCATTTCATACATCTCGTATTAAATAATACTACGTATTTTTCAGTGATGATATCAAAGCGTTGGTTGATGGCACCTGTAATATTTTATTGGTTGGTTTTGCTGTTCTTTTTATCTCTCTCTGCGGGTGTATAAGCAGACTCCGAGGATGTTATCTTGTACTCTCTTTTTCCTCTATTCTATTTTTGTCACCTTTTCTCCCTTTTAGCATCTCGTCTCATCTTTTTCTCTTCATTTCTTTCTCTTTTACCTTTCCGTTTTTGTGTCCATTTAACGTGAAATAATCTCAAAATAACATTTAAGAAAGTTTTTTGACAGCAATTCTTAATTCTTAATTTTCCTGCCATACAGGGAAAATAAAACTCCTTTATCTGATGCAGAGTTTGCCCCCAAACCAGAGTGGTGGTATATATATATTTTTCTAAAATATGGTATTGTAGACTTTGTGCTGTGACAAAAATACAAAAATCGTTGGAGTAAATGTGTTTATGAGCAGTTACTTAGACAGTTTCTCATCGGTACACATTGTGTGATTTTGAGCCGTTGCAGATGAACGATGAGGACTGAAGGAAATCTGCGAGAAATCTTTGGTTGGAGCTCGAAATCTGTGGTCTTACGTCGCACAGTGAGACGGGTTCAAAGACGACCGTTGTTAGCGTCTTGGAACCCCAGATAACCTGTGGCTAATATCTGACCGTTTTAGATATTTAGACTGGCTATCTCACAGCATAACGGCTGCTATGAACTGCATCTACTAATCAGAACCGTGATGATTTGAGACGTATCCACAGGTTTAGAACGGTGCTACCCCACAAATTAACAAAAGGAATACGTTCTGGATTTCTGATTAAACTCCTGTCAGGGTTAGCCTGTCCTGTTTTCTGTGATCAGAGCAAACACACCGCCACATGGAGCGTCGACCGAGGCTGTGAACAGGTGCATGTTCATCAGCTTTGTGCATTTCAGAATGCCCGGCAGGCACAAATCAGTGAGAGCTATCATTATGGTACTCTTATTGTGGTAGCCTGCATAGAGACTAATAAATAATTTGGGCCTCAACACATTTTTTCTTACTGTTGGATTCTTTTTTTAAATTTATTTTTTGCTCCTGCAGCTGACTTTGATGTGCTGAACTGGGACACTTTGCCAAATATCTTTTTTTATTATTATATAAAAAGGACATTGATGTTTCATTAAATATATAAGAGAACTCTTTAATTTATTACTGGACTATTTTATATGAAACTTGTATGACTGTGGTTTTGTTTTGGATGGATTTGGAATTGAAGAGTAGAGCATGTGGCTGAACAGCTGATTTAATTTTCTTTATGTTCAACACAGCCACTGCTGTAGATGGATGGCAGATGCTTATGTGGCGCACGCTGATGAAGTTGCTTATTGTCATAATGTTGTTAGTGATTTAGTAGTAAACCGTGATTGTATAATGTGCACACATCAGACTTGACGTCGTACCAAAGATGATTAAATCCATGTCGTGTCGCAGTGTGTCATGGAACAGTCTTATAAGATTGCTGAAATCGCAGTGTAAGCAGTCTATTACACAGATTGTAATCTGTAAATTTACACATGCCTTTTTTAATTCTGTCATATTCCAACCACAATCTTTTATATATTTTATAGGCATTTTTGCAGAAGACCAACAAAATAGTGCATACTTGGATAGTTGAAGATGAAGGACACATGGCTTTATTTTTTCCAGAAAAGTAATTTTCTGAAAAGTGTGGAGTAAATTTTTATTTTGCCCCTTAGAATCAACACTTTCCAGAATAACTTTTGCGAAATCATTTTGGGTTATGTCTCATATCATCCTTATAAACATATATACAGAAGTTTGTTGCTCGTCTATTAGCGTGCCAATAAACAGGAATTTTAGACGTTCTGCCAAAGATTATGCAAAACATTTAGGTCTGGACATTGACTGGGTGTTTCTATCATGAAAATGCATTGACTGCAACCATTCCATTT
>NC_046370.1:4153359-4247544 GCF_011125445.2 Fundulus heteroclitus | reverse complement strand
AAAAGGAACATGTGCAGTCTAAAAACGACTGAACCTTTTAAATGCATAGTAGTAACAAAGGTGATAAAAGTTATGGCTATGAAAGGGGCCTTTTTATTTCTCCTGAATACCTAAGTTTAAAGGCATTTAAAGGAAACCTAAATACTGCATTGCTTTTGATCAACAAAATAAATGTTTATCTTGGTTTACAGTATAGCCCATAATGTACCTGTGATCATTTATTTTTTATTAGCCCAAAACAAATTTCTGTTCCACCAAGCGAATTAATTTCATGTAACTGAAGCATGAAGAATATAAAAAAAATATTAAAAAAAAAAATGCTTAGGAATAATTTAGTTGTTGCCACTAACAGCGTCTCCAGGTAGCTCTGCCTTCTGATTCCAGGCATTTGGTTGACAGTTACGGCAGCATTGTGTTGAAAAAGTTAACGTCAGACATAAAAGAAAATAAGAAAAGCCCTACAAGAAAATCAAAGTCAGTTTTGGTAATATAAAAGGTTCAATAAAGTAAACAAATGCAGCTCGATAGCATATAAGCAGAAAGTTATTCTTATTATTATTTTGCGCTAGTGGCCATTACTTATTGGTATCTTGACAGGAAGAAGGGCTGAGAAAGATGATACACCTGCTCTACCACCGAGCTAAGCGGTGCTCCACGAGAAAGGTTATTTATTTTGGTAATTCAGTTCCAAATGTAAAACTCATTAAATAAATTGATTACAAGTAGAGTGATAAACTTCAGGTGGTTATTTATCTTCTTTTCGATGATACCGACATACTGCTAATGAAGGAAACCGTCAAGCAGCTGGGATTCTGTGCCGCTCCATGCTTTCCTTAGACTCTGCGATCTTGATTTGTAAATTAAATGCAAAATTTGCTTTCATGGCAAAAAAGCCTTTGTAGCACTGGACTAGTCCGTTTTCTCCTCAGACCAGGTAAGGTACTTTTGATGTTGTCCTTGGCTCAAGATTAGCTTAACGCAAGGCAGCTGTAACCCCTGTGCTGGGTGGACTTTCTTGCTGATCACACCTTGTGAATCTCACCCAAATTCTGGCCTTTACTTCACAATCCTGTCCAGGCTGCAAATATCTCTGTTGCTTGCGCAACTTTTTCTGACACACTTTTTTCTTCCACTCAACTTTTCATTGATGTGCTTGGATATAGTAGTCTGTGAAGAGCCAGCATCTTTTAGCAATAACCTTTTGTGGTTTGCCATCCTTGTGGAGTGTTTCAGAGACTGTCTGCTGGACAACTTTAATTGATATGAGAGAGGATGAACAAAAAGAGAGGGGTCAGATGTGAGAAAGTTTAATATAATGGAGTAGGTAAAAGAGACACAGTGCAGTAAAAAAAAAAACATTTACCTCCATACGTATATTTTTCTGATTTGCTTTTTTGTTTGTTTCAGATTCAGCTATTTTTTTAAAGATTGCCCAATAAATTTTAACATCAGACCAAGATAACCAGAGGGAAATCAAAATTCTAAAAAGGAAAGAGATATCCAAACCATCTCGGTGCTATGTTAAAAAAAAGTAATTGCCCCATAACCTTAAAACTCCTTGTGACAACTGTCAGTGAGTCTTTTACGTTGGTGTGGAGGAATTGGATCTCAACTGGACTTAAAATCCAGACTATGACTATATCGCTTCAAACCTTTAATTGTGTTATTTTTTGTTGGTTGTTTTTGTTGTTTTTTTACCATTGGGAGGAAGAGTAGCAGGTGAGCTTTGTGTAAATGCCCTGCTGAACATCCCTGGGTGCACTTCAGTTTAAGGTCACAAGCTGGAGAAATTCCCTTTAAGAATTTGTGGTTTCATCCATACGGCAGGTTTTCCAGGTTTTGAAACATCAAACCCAGTCCGTCACACTACGAACGCCATGTTGGATGTAGTCTGGTTGAAATGTTAGTTTTACACCAGATATGCAGTAACTGGACATATACCTGCCAAAAAGGTTGCACATTTGTTTCCTCAATCCTTAGGATATGTTTCCAATTGTCATCAAGATGTTTTTTGGATCCTTCTTCTTTTCCCATGGGTGCCACTTTTAGGCTACGCTCACACTGCAGGTCTTAATGCTCAATTCAGATTTTTTTGTGAAATCAGATTTTTTTGTGTGGTCGTTCACATTTCCAAATATATGGGACTTGTATGTGATCTCCTGTGTGAACTGAATACGTTCAACCTAAGTGTCCCGCATGCTCACTCGAGGACGCGATGACGTCACACATAGCAAGCGTCCCCAGTGTTTGCGGAAGAAAACATGGATTATAATGCTGGCTTGCATTTTGCGGTCATTAATTTATTTTCTAACCGGAGCTTTTTGTCCATTGACTGCTCTTCTCATTGTAGTCCGCTATGGGTGTCGTCTTTCTTCCCACTTCTGCATAGCAGGATGCAGAATAGTGACGTTTGTCGAGTATCGGTGACGTACAGGTCAGATAAATGCGACCCGGCCGTACAGACACAGGTCGCATTTGAAAAGATCAGATACGTATCGGATTCAGGACCACATATCCAAGTGGCCTGGGTCGCATTTGAAAAAATCAGATCTGTGTTGTTCAGACTGTCATAAAAAGATCAGATACAGGTCGCATATGGGCAAAAAAAATGGAATTGGGTCTCTTTAGGCTGCAGTGTGAACGTAGCCTTAGAGTCTCCTTTATTATTTCTGAATCATGAATGCTGACCTAAGCTGGGGAAACTGAGCCCTGTAGCCCTTCAGATGATGTTCTTGTATTTTTTTTTGTGTTCCTGTTGCGCTCTTGGAGGAATTTCCGTTGACCAAGAACTTTTGGGATGGTTCATTACTATTCAATGTTTTGTCTATCAGTGGATAATGAATAATATAGTTCACTTGAAGCCCAAACTTTTATAAAACCATTTCTAACATTCACATGCTTCTCATCTGTTGCTGAATTTCTTCAGAGCGAGGCGTGATGTATCATTTTTTTGGGAGCTTTTGATCTGCTTCATGTTGTCAGACTGATTCTGTTTAAGTTATTACTGGATTGAACAGTTCTGCCAGTAGCCAAACACATTAATAAATTAAATATTAAGACTTTTTCAGTCATGAAAATCAGTTTGATCATACAAAGCATTTATGGTTGACAAGAAAGCAGCCATGTACATGCTTTTCAGGGTTTGCGAGTACAAGTGGTTCAGAACTTGTCGTATTCACACCGTCATTTTCAAAAGTGAGCGTGAGCCTAGTAGGTACAGTGCAGGGCCCTTGTTTTGTGAAAAGGCTGCAAGGTTCCAGGTTTGAATCCCACAGACTGCCAGTCTGGGTCCCTGAGCAAGATCTTTAGCCTCAGTACGCTCCCTGGACACCACACAGTGGCAGCCCACTGCTCCCTAAGGGATGTGTTAAATGCAGAATAAACAGAATAAACATGATTTATATCATAAAAAAATGCTCTTGTTCCTTTACACCGCAGCACTGAGTTTGTTTGTTTTTTCATCCGTTTTTTTTTTTTTTTTCCCCAGTATGGATCCTGGTATGAATTTGTGGCTAGCCGACAATTGAATGATCGAGGAATTATGGATTGAACCCTGGAGAGAAAAAGGCGGTAGGACTTAAAGAAGTATTCCCGTGATTGTTCAGGGAATTATACGGAGAAGAAAAATAAGAAAATCCGTCTGTAGTGACAACGATTCTTCAGCCACATCTTGTACTGTACCCTGGACCACTTTTAACTAAAAAAACCCATTATGTCTGTCTAACCTCTTAAATCTGTTGCCGTGTATGTAGTGAACCATGAAGCTTTAAATTACAGACGGAGAAGAATCAACTTAAACAGGCAGAGACAGTCTGTAAAGGTTGTTTTTGCAGAGAGCTGAGACCACTGGCTCCGCAGACTCCTAATGGAAATCCTGCGGTCAATTAGCAACCTTCTGGAAAAGAGAAGAGGCCACAGAGAGATAAAGTGACAGATGAGGTAGCAGTGAGAGAGAACACCAAATTATTTCTCAAAGCTGGAGTGCATGTAACGGTTAAATCTGTGACTTCTGACTGCTCCTCGCTTCTCCTCTGGGCAACGGATGGTTGTGTGTCAGTTAGAATGTCTTACAATTTGGACAGTTTAACCTTCTAGGCTTGTTTCCTCTGCTCACAGAACACATAGAATAAAACTTACAGAGGTCTGATCAATACATTACTCTATGTATCCATCCATTGTCTTCTGCTTATCCGAGATCGGGGGAGTTTCCAAAACTATGGATATGTAGTCTTCCCTGGGGTCTGCTCCCAGTGTGACGTGCCCAGAAAACATTCAAAGGGAGGCAACCAGGGGGCATACCGATCAGATGTCCACACCACCTCAACAGACTTCTTTCAGTGCACAGAAGCAGCGTCTCTATTTTGAATTCCCCCTAGTTTACAGACCTCCTCACTCTATGTCTACGGTTGTGTCCAGCCACCCACTGGAGGAAGCTCATTTTGTCCGTGTGTTTCTGGGATCTCATCCTCTGCTCTTCCCTGGGATGGGGGAGTCAGCTTTCCCTGTGTTGGTCCTTCTTGGGCTCCTTGGCTCTGAGGATTCTTTCGGGCATCTGGGGTTCTGGTTTCCCCAGTGTCTGCCTTGGAGCTCTGAGGGGTCGGGAGCATTTTTCTTATTGATAAACCTCACATATACAAGCACACTCTCACAAACACCTACAGGCGCTTGGATTCAGATTCGGATTAACATCTATACAGAAAAACCCTATCATTAGCTTTGGCTGTCACTTCATACATCTCGTATTAAATAATACTACGTACTTTTCAGTGATAATATAAAAGCGTTGGTTCATGGCACCTGTTATACTTTATTGGTTGGTTTTGCTGTTATTTTTATATCTCTCTGCGGGTGTAGAAGCAGACTCCGAGGATGTTATCTTGTACTCTCTTTTTCCTCTATTCTATTTTTGTCACCTTTTCTCCCTTTTAGCATCTCGTCTCATCTTTTTCTCTTCATTTCTTTCTCTTTTACCTTTCCGTTGTTGTGTCCATTTAACGTGAAATAATCTCAAAATAACATTTAGGAAAGTTTTTTGACAGCAATTCTTAATTCTTAATTTTCCTGCCATACAGGGAAAATAAAACTCCTTTATCTAATGCAGAGTTTGCCCCCAAACCAGAGTGGTGGTATATATATATTTTTCATATCTAAAATATGGTATTGTAGACTTTGTGCTGTGACAAAAATACAAAAATCGTTGCAGTAAATGTGTTTATGAGCAGTTACTTAGACAGTTTCTCATCGGTACACACTGTGTGATTTTGAGCCGTTGCAGATGAACGATGAGGACTGAAGGAAATCTGGGAAAAATCTTTGGTTGGAGCTCGAAATCTGTGGTCTTACGTCGCACAGTGAGACGGGTTCAAAGACGACCGTTGTTAGCGTCTTGGAACCCCAGATAACCTGTGGCTAATATCTGACCGTTTTAGATATTTAGACTGGCTATCTCACAGCATAACGGCTCCTACGACCTACATTTACTAATCAGAACTGTGATGATATGAGACGTATCCACAGGTTTAGAACGGTGCTGCCCCACAAATTAACAAAAGGAATACGTTCTGGATTTCTGATTAAACTCCTGTCAGGGTTAGCCTGTCCTGTTTTCTGTGATCAGAGCAAACACACCGCCACATGGAGCGTCGACCGAGGCTGTGAACAGGTGCATGTTCATCAGCTTTGTGCATTTCAGAATGCCCGCCAGGCACAAACCAGTGAGAGCTATCATTATGGTACTCTTATTGTGGTAGCCTGCATAGAGACTAATAAATAATTTGGGCCTCAACACATTTTTTCTTACTGTTGGATTCTTTTTTTAAATTTATTTTTTGCTCCTGCAGCTGACTTTGATGTGCTGAACTGGGACACTTTGCCAAATATCTTTTTTTATTATTATATAAAAAGGACATTGATGTTTCATTAAATATATTCCTCCTAAGAGAACTCTTTAATTTAATACTGGACTATTTTTATATGAAACTTGTATGACTGTGGTTTTGTTTTGGATGGATTTGGAATTGAAGAGTAGAGCATGTGGCTGAACAGCTGATTTAATTTTGTTTATGTTTAACACAGCCACTGCTGTAGATGGATGGCAGATGCTTATGTGGCGCACGCTGATGAAGTTGCTTATTGTCATAATGTTGTTAGTGATTTAGTAGTAAACCGTGATTGTATAATGTGCACACATCAGACTTGACGTCGTACCAAAGATGATTAAATCCATGTCGTGTCGCAGTGTGTCATGGAACAGTCTTATAAGATTGCTGAAATCGCAGTGTAAGCAGTCTATTACACAGATTGTAATCTGTAAATTTACACATGCCTTTTTTAATTCTGTCATATTCCAACCACAATCTTTTATATATTTTATAGGCATTTTTGCAGAAGACCAACAAAATAGTGCATACTTGGATAGTTGAAGATGAAGGACACATGGCTTTATTTTTTCCAGAGAA
Organism: Fundulus heteroclitus; assembly: GCF_011125445.2. Lineage (NCBI taxonomy): Eukaryota > Metazoa > Chordata > Actinopteri > Cyprinodontiformes > Fundulidae > Fundulus > Fundulus heteroclitus. The sequence continues at coordinate 4,241,086 of NC_046370.1, read as the reverse complement.
GTAATTTTCTGAAAAGTGTGGAGTAAATTTTTATTTTGCCCCTTAGAATCAACACTTTCCAGAATAACTTTTGCGAAATCATTTTGGGTTATGTCTCATATCATCCTTATAAACATATATACAGAAGTTTGTTGCTCGTCTATTAGCGTGCCAATAAACAGGAATTTTTGATGTTCTGCCAAAGATTATCCAAAACATTTAGGTCTGGACATTGACTGGGTGTTTCTATCATGAAAATGCATTGACTGCAACCATTCCATTTATGTATAATGAGTGTCCTCCAACCCGTTATTGAACGTTTTTCAGTCTTTAAACGGTTTCTTCCATTTATGTCCCCTAAAACTCTGACTAGCTTCCCTGTCTCTGGTAAAGAAAGTTGTCTCACAGCACGGTTCTGCCACCAAAATATTTTGTCTTACCAGAGCGTGTTAATTTAATGTTTGCTTTGTCACCCTACTCGACTTGAGGAAATCGTAGAAAGTGACTGCAGTTGAATCCTACTCTTTTCTCTTTCAGATGTTAGATGGATCAGTGCTCAGGGAAATGTTCAAAGCTTCTGATATTGTTTTGTAATCCAACCCTACTTTAAACTTCTCCATGACCTTATTCGGGACCTGTGCATTCTGTTCTTTGATCATCATGAAGCTTTTTGCTTACTAATGTTCTCTGACAAACCTCTGAGGCCTTCACAATACCGATGTATTAATACTCCATTTAAATTACACAGAGTTGCACTTCACTCCCTAATTATATGGCATCACTGTTCCCTCAAAGCTGTGCACATGCACAATCGCACACTGCATCTGGATTCAGCGCACACAGCAAATCTTTGTAGCACTGAAAATAAAATCTAAGCTGAGCCGTAAACAAGATAATAATAAACCAAGTTATTTTGTACCACTTTGCAATTCTGGTGAGAAGGTGTTCCACGGTCCCACTGTGTGTGTGTCAGGTGCTGATCGGAGCGCACCACTGATTGATGGGTGGGGAAGACGCCTTCATAGCAGGGCAGGTTGCGGTGTGCGTTTTTGTCACTCCTGCTGCATGTCAGCTGTTTGTGTGGCTGGGTTTTTGGGATCTGCTTATCTGAGATCGTAAGTTTTTCAAACAATTTGGTTGGTTTTTGAGCGCTACACCTGCTGCTTGTTTCTGGAGCTTTGTTGCTCCGCTGGAGTTATCAGCTGCAGATGGAGTCCTTTGCAGGGCACGGCTTCTGCTGGTTTCTGTCCAGCCTTCTAGTTCTACCTCCGTTTTTGAAATCCAGCTAATGTTTATACATTTCTTATTTTATGAGCGCATGCCTAAGGACCATAGCAATATATATAAATGGCTCGTACTTATATAGCGCTTTACACTACAGTCAGCCATTCATGCACACATTCACACCCTGACGGTGGTGAGCTGCATTGTAGCCACAGCTGCCCTGGAGCAGACAGAAGTGAGGCTGCACAGCACCACATGCTTGTGCTAAATGTCATTGCACAAAATGTAAATAATTTAATTGCAATAAACTTTGAACTCTAAAAGATGTAAATGTCTCTCAATCCTTCCTTAGCAGGACCCCCTACTCTGACATGAAACATACTATACAGCTCTTTTAAATAATCCTAGATTTTTGTATTTTTCGTGTAATTGAGTTATATCAGTTGTATCTTCATTTGTTATGATCTCAGGTGTTGGACAGGTGTAATACAGGTGTATTTTCAGTGTGCACGTGTGATGTTGTTCACAGTGAGTTCTCTGAGACGTGGAAAATTAGGTTGAACATTACATGGCATCTGAACTCAATTTGGTTGAACGTTATTTCATTTAGGGGCAGAATAAAAGGGAGCTGAGTACAAAGACGCCCAACGCTTTTCACTATTCTTTGCAAACATTTCCAGTATTATTTTCCTTTCACTTAACGGTTTTCTTTTATTTTATTCTTCCATTTCACATACAATTGCAATAGAATACAAGTCTGTGGTTGTAATGTGGCAACAATGTGAAAATATCCAATGGTGTCAAGGGTTTTAGAAGGCATTGTATTCCATTTCTTCATAAGAAAAATGAGTATCTCACCAGAAAATGTTTTATACCTTGTCCTTTTTATAGGGCAACATTAGCAGGTTTATCCTGTATGTTATATTCAAATGTTATATAACCTACCTGCTATTACCTGCTAAGGGGGGAAAAACACAATAAAATGGTGAAGTTGCTTGAACCCACCATGGCTGTAATAATGCTTCTTTAATGACCAAAGCAACTCCAAAACAGACAGTTTGTTGCTGTATTCTTTTCCTCTCACACACCTCCGTTTCTGAGGGGATTTTGCAGGAGAATACATCTACTTCAAAATGTCTTTAGTCTGAAGTCATTTTTTTGATTGTGAACTTTTATGCAATGTGGCACGATCGATTCAATCTCTCAGAACAGCCGAGAAGAAGCCACTCTGGGCCTTCGACAGAGGGACCATCATTATTGCTCTCTTCCTCAGGACCGAAGCTGCTTCTAAGCTGAAAGGGAGAAATGCAGCTCTTTCTCTCCAGCCTGTCTAACCAAAGGTAAAAGGCTGCCGAGAATCACCCATGCTTGGCAGTGATCCGTCTGTGGCAGCAACAGGGCCTGCAAACTGGACAGATCAACAATTTAAGTTTAAAATAAAACAAATGTGGATGGAAATTTGAATGATTTTGGAATTCCAAAAATATTTAGTCTTTAAACAAATTTATTATATTATCTATTAATAAAAACTAAAAGAAATCGTATTGCTATTAAACTAATAAAAGAAGACATTTGATCATTTTCTAATGTTCAGTGATATAAAAAAAAACTTGTCTGCCTGAGCTCTGAGCCTGAGCTCTCCATATGATCCTATACCATTCATCCCTTATTCAGTTTCCTCTCAACTCTTCAGACCCTGTCCATTAAAAGGTCGAGTTGGCAATGTTTCCGGTTGTTTGCCCAAGTCCCTTTTTGAATAATTGTGCATGCACAAGCCCGTCTTACCTGCTCTTCCATTCTTCAGGGGGATTGCGTGAAAAGATCTCCCAAATCCACTCTGGTCTTATTTCTTTCTATTGAGGCTTTCCAGTTCTTCTCATAAACTTGTACATGCTTTGCTTCTTGCGACTCTCAGACATTGTTCAAAGTATACGGAGAGAGCAAGTGATTGGTCTGAGTTTTTACAGTCATGCAGCTCCAACAGAGATCGATGTTTTTTAACTTCCTTTTTCTGAATACATAATGCATTGACTACTTTCAGGATGGAAGGACCATTTTACCCTGTATAACAAAAAGTGTTTCTGAACGAGATTACCAATTATAGCTTTAACTGTAGTTTAAACAGCATTCAATCTAAAAATAGGAAAGGTTACTGTGAATAAAACAGGTTATAGATAGAAAGGGGTAGCCAGATATTTCCAAGTTTACCCACTTCTGGCTGACTGTTAGCAATGCTGTTTAAAAAGAAAAATCACCTGCATTAGCTGACAGCGTATGGCGTGACTCCAATAGACTTCAATAGAAGAAAACAACTTTTGAATAGATGTTCACTATTGTGACCACTATGCATGACGGACTAACTTTCCATTTTACTTTAAAATTACTTGTAATGACATCTAATTTTCTGCAACTACCTATTGCCATCTCTCCGTTGTACTGCCTAACTACAGACCAGACTGCTGGTCTTCGTCACATTAACACAACGACAAATAGAGGATGTGTTTGGAATGATGGATACCGATTTCTAAGCAGAGAAAAGAAAGGAGGGATGCAACCAAATAGGAGTGGCAATGAGAGGAAGAACCTCAAACGGAGCTTTAACTCTGCCAGAATTGATCACTGTTCTCATTATTGTGTCCTCCTCGTCACTGCAGAAACTGTGTGAGCGTGGTTCTGTTAGGCTATCCATGACCTATATTTAGAAGGAATGTGCTCTTCAGGTAGGTGAGTGCATTTATTTGACTGCTAGATGCCATGAATGAATAAAATTCAGTGCTATGCCTTTTGTTTTACTAAGGGTTTACTGGGTGTAGGCTACGTTTAACTTTAAGGTTATAGCAATCAGGCTCGCAATCTGTTTGACACAATTTCATCTCATTGTCTCAAACTCTGTCTGAAACAAAAGTTCTCTAGCATTTGTTTAGTGATATCCATCACAAATTTAAAAATAGGATCAGCACATCTGTTTGTTTCTCAGGATAATGATGTATGATCAACACTAAAGCGGTTACACTTCAATTAAAATGGAAATAATACTTTTTTTTAAAATAGGAAGTGGTAATTAGCTAAATCAAACAGTAAATGATATATTAATAGTCCTATATTATATGTATTTACTTGTGATTTAATTTAACTGAAGAAAAGAACAACAAATGTCAGATAATCAAATGTCACAATAACTCTAATTCTCCTCTACAACTACAGGCTTCAATGGAAAGTTTTACAACTCTCGAACAGACTTTTTAAAATAATAGTTAGCCTGCTTAAAGTGTAAAAAGTTTTCCAGTTTTTCAGGAGCCTAAGGAAAGAGGCTTGGAAGCTAATGTTGATCAAAATGGAGGGCGAATTCAAAGTCTCAGACAAATCCTTTTGTCTGTCTTTCAAGACCAGAACCAACCAAGAAGAGCGTTGGATAAAAAGTTTTACTGGGTTAGAAGCGTCAGTTCACTTTGACTGTGTCTGTTGGAGTTTCTCATCTGGTAGTGTTGTGCATCTTTGATACAATGTGTATCTCAATACACTGCTAACGAATCTATTCATTTTACATGTAAAAAGAACACACGATTCTTACCTCCATCATGATGCAGTGCAAGTCATTGATTTTAGGGTAGACACAGCATGAATCAATCCCTTGCAACAAGAAAGTAAAAAAAAAACATAAGATAGATATATTTATGAATAAAGGCTATGTCATTTTTAATTATGTTTGAATGAGCCGCCCTGTTAGATCTCAACCAGGAAAAGCAGGACTATAGATGGACATCCCAATTCACAGCATGTCACGTTTTCTTTTTTTAAGTGTGTAATTCCCAGACTGGGATCTTTCTGCTTGGCTTGTCTGTTCTCCCATTGCATCATAGGCTTCTCTCCAACTATTCCTGCTTTCTCCTGCGGCTCATATTTGAGACCCAGTGAGAAAAGTCTAATGGAGATGTTCTCTGGTTTGTTCTCTGAGCCTGCATCAGACCCCCAGAGCAACAGCATTACACTTCCCGGAAACGAGACATCAGAGGAGGCTGATCAGCCAATCATAGTTGGATTTTTGGTAACACAGTTTTTACATTAAACGACCAATGAAAGAGGAGACCACAAAACGGCGTACTATTTTGGCAAAATCTAATGAATGGAGCAGTATTTTCACATTCAAGCATTTCAAATATCTCTTTACTGAAAAATTGCAGCTTTACATTCAAGGTTTAAGGCATCATATTATGGATTAGTGAATTTCTTAATCAGCAAAGTAAAATAATGTAGGCAAGAGAAACCTCTACACATATTAACATTCAGCAAAAACCCTTTTTTTTAGTGCAAGAATTGTCGAGAGCAGAAACATCTTCATATCTTGGAGGTTCTAGGATGCCACCTGCAAGGAATAAGAGATTTATTTGGCTAGATTTAAACCGTCTATAAAGAACATTTCTTAGAGTTTGTCGGGTCAAATGTACCTGTGTGCACAAGATGAGCATTACCCCAACTCAGGACATAGATAACGGTGGGGAAAGTGACTTAATAATCAGTGGTGTTAGACTTTCAACGCACACTATATTGTGTAGTTTTGTTGCATGATTGGGTATTCCGTCAGTTTGTGTGTGTGTACAGGTATCCTCTCCAGTTGCTCTTTCAGCCCTATCCAGTCGCCACTATGGAGTGGAAAAACTGGAGGAAAGATATTAAAGGCAGCTGAGGTCTGCTGAGATGTCAATTGAAATGTGAAGCTGAGGGAAATAGAATCAGGAAGGTGCAGCGCAAGAAATGCAGAAGGTGATATGTATGAACAGGGTAAGCAGAGGTGGAAAATTGAGGTTTTGACGGGGACGACGTGAAGAAAGACAAGATGATATATACTGCAAAACATGAAGCTGAACAGAGGATTATACCAGCAGAGGGAGAGTTTATAACACCACAAAACAAGCCTATATTCCTTGATGGGTTTTTATTTGTGCAGCTGCTGCACCGACTAAATTGAATAAACTGAGTTTCAAACTTGTTCCTAACTTTTTGGTTATGAGTGAATTATGCAAATGTCCGAAGGAACGCAGCCATTTACATGTGGAATGAGTTTAGGCAGCTTTGCATCCATCTGTACCTTCATAAGCATGTGACTGCAAATGAGAACAATAGATATGATGTTCTTTCCTGAATAATATCTTCTGCTTTACTTTTTAATATGGCATGAGGACTTTTAATTGCATGTGGGATAAGCTCAGTTCTTGCGTACTAGGGTAGCGTGCGCTTGTGCATTAGATCTGTCATTATCAGATTAGTTTTTTTGGATGAAGTGCAAATGCATTACTTTGAATTGGTGAAACCTGATCTGATTCAGAGGAATGTTAAAAATACGTTTTACAAATGAAATCCCACATTGCTTCTCTTCTAATGCCAATCCTCCTATGGTGCATTATTATTATACTCAGGAAGAACTCCTACTGTTTGAGAAGAAAAATGCAGCACTTATGTGAAATAAATATCAAGACAATTTTCATCGGTTTACTTCACCCTGCTCTCGTGTTTTCACCTAATATTCTTTTAGAAACACCTTAATATATGACATTTGGGTTAAATTCAGTGCTTACCAGTCTGCAATTTAACCAGCACTACTCTGATTAGCCACTGCGTGTTATACCATTTTGGATTATTGTACGCTCTAATTTTCAAATTCTTACCAGAGCTAAACAATATCTTGGCATGATTGATTTTTTTTTTTTAATGGCAAATCTTACCTGTGTAATGTAAACCTCAGTAAATGTACATATTCCTGTTTATCCGTTTTAATAAAGGTCTCTCTTTTTGAATGGTTTTCCATATTTTGTTTTCCATAATTTGTAAATCAGTACTTAGTTATCCAAAGGCTTAGAAGCTAGCTTTGCTTCCTAGCCATACTTTTTATGTTGCATTAAGGGTCATAATGCCATTACTTGAGAGAGAGGTGTTTTGCAAGTTTACAAGGTTGTGATGCAAGGTCTTATAGTGAGAGAAAGCTTTCTTTTGACTATATTAATAAATATTGCCAATCGATTGCAAATCACCTTTCCCCTGCTTCATCCTAGTTAATGTTATCACATTTTTGTCATATTGCATCATACGATCTTATGTCACGTGGTATCATATCTTCTTTTATTCAATCAAAACATTCAAAAACATATTTCAATAGCATCTCTGAACTTCCAGTATGGTAAGGGAATTATCACTAAAAATAGCTTCATATAACATCGCTTCAAGAATATGCACTGTGCCTTTAAAGTAAAAAAAAAAATTCTGTATTGTGACATAATAAACTTTTTTCACAGAAGACATTTTGACCTGGTACATTAGACCTATAACTCCAAACGTATCATTTTTGATACAGATATTTCTGAGACCTCTTCAACATAGTCATTATTTTTCTGAACATACAATTTACAACACGAAAATAAGTTATTACATTTTACAGACCCTATATAAAAATGCAGAAAACATGAGGAAAATATATTATTTGTTCTCAGTTATCAATTCCGATAGAAAAAAAAATTTTGAAAGCCTGACGTTGAATTTTTTTATTGTTTTAAAGTCATGAAAATGTGAATGATATTATAATCAACATGTGGTGTTATGCCTCTTTAAAAAAAAAAAAAGACATCTACATATATTGTTGTAAATTAAACCATGCAGCCATCTATGGCTGTGTCATGTGTAAGGCCTGTGCATGATGTGCTTCAGTTCCAGGTCTTGCTTGAAGTTTACACACACACAAACATACATGCACATTGCATTTACCTCTACAACGTATTTCTTCAATAAGCTTCAGGTTTACATTTACTCAAGTAGAGCAGGTGGTTCACTGAGCAATTGACTGGGCTGGGAGTGAACAAACACACTCAACACACACTCCCCCCAACTCTCCAACAACATAATTTATCACGTAGTGATGACTTGATGGCCCGGCCAGTTGGTTGCCCCCGCTCTAATGTTTAGCCAGCTGTGACGCTTGGCCTAATGACTGGAGTGGGTTTTCTTAATGGAGCAAAAACCTGCTGGAAATTTCAGGTTTGGCAGGTTCAGAAAGAAAATCAGTCAAAGATGTTAGCACAGAAAACTGCCCTCCACCTGGAAGAGGGAGGCAGACTGACACACTATTGCAAATGTTATTTTTTATTTTTTATTTTCCTGCTGATTAGACAACTAGTTCCATAAAAAGTGTACACCATCAACATGAAGCATGTGCTTAAAACAATTCTTCAGGGCGTTTTGTCTCTCTGGAAAGTCATAGAATAGTACCTATTGTTAGTGTTCTTCCTGTGCCAGCATGATTTTTATTTTTATTTTTTTGTCATACACATTCTGCCAAAAATGATTTGACAACGGGCTTTCTGATTCTTTTATATAAATGCAAGATTTGTGGAGTCAACGACAATTAGTTGTTCCATTAACAGATACTCCCTCCTGAGCTTCGGATCTCTGCAGCTCCTCCAGATTTACGATTTGCCTCTTGGCTGCTCTTCAGATGGTGTGATCTCCTTGGTCAGTCAGTTTAGGCGGATAGTTATGTCTTATGGTAGGTTTAACGTCGTGCCGAATTCTTCCCATTTACAGATCGTTGATTGAACATTGCTCCATGAGTCTTTTAAGTTACTCTTAGGCATTAGCGTATGCATGCAGGGTTGTTTGTTCTCTGTGACTCCGTGTTGCCCTCTGATGTACTGGAACCGGTATTCCGTTTGCACCCTGCCTCTCATCCAATCACTGCTCCACCCACCCAGCCTCAACCCTGCGCGCAGCAGTGGGCACACACAATGGGTGGAAAGATGTTTTGAAATACTGCATATTGAATATATCATCAGCTGTCATTGACCCACTGTACTCTTTCCCTTCCATCACTGCAGTCTTCTAATTACCCTCCATGAACCTCAGCATGTTTGGGCCAATGTCTTCTAAAACGCGTGTGAGCACAGCGAACAACGAGACAACAACCAACTGACCAGACATATTAATGTTGTGCTGAGTCTGAATGCACTAGATTAAAAATGTTCAGTTCAATTCAAGGAGTTCTTTGATATGAGGATACTGAGCACACTAATATTGCAATGTTGATTGACATACAGTATATTGTACAACTCTGGCTTGGAGGACAGGCGGAAAATTCCCACTTCCACACCAGTCCTTCAAACCAAAACGTTACTTCGGGCGTGTGGAGCTTTAAATGGTAAATTTCTTCAAAGATTGTTTAAAAACTGATTTGTGGACCTTTTCATTTCACTCCTTTTTATTTGAACGGCATCACAGATAAGTAGGTCTGTGTAATAGGTGTTTCCAAAGGGTAATTGCTCAGCACCAGGCTTTCGGTTTATCTCAGTACTTTTTTTTTTAAGATTGACTTCCTGCCCTATTGCCATCCAATTCTTTAATATGTGCACGCAGCGTTTGTGTTTCGTGTTTTGTGATGAACTCACTGCCAGCTTTGCCAAAAGAAAAAAAAAAAAAAAACATATTAGATGTTTCACACATTTTAATTCACAGCCTCTTCTACCTTGCCAGAACTCAGCCGCTCTTCCACAAGAAGTAGGCCAACAGTCGACCCCCGAATATTTATTCCTCCAATCTATTAATATTTATTGACTGATCTTTTCCCAGATTTTCACCAGTGAGTGAGGCGGCTGCGGTTGGAACCCCAGTGGGAGTCATCATGGCAGCGGCTGTCAATCAAACCATCGTGTATTCCATCATTGAAGGCAATGAAGGAGGTGAGTGTGCTCGGGGTTTTCCTGCCGTGGTCTCACAGGTGATCTGGCCACTAAAGCGTCTTTGTGGTCAAACATCTCTGACAACAGCTGATACACAGCTTCATTTTCACTCTATGCTACCAGACTGCTCACTCACAAGCTGCATTTTTGATTCATTTCTTTGTTGCTCTTCTCTTTACAGGTGTGTTTTCTTTAAATGAAACGACTGGTGAGATTTACACAGCCAAGTCCCTGGACTATGAAACCAATTCCAGCTATGTTCTGAAGGTTGAAGCAGACTCCATGCGAGTGGTCTCATCCAATCTTCGAGCTCCCTCAAAATGTAAGTGGAACCGCTGCCTGAAGTACGGCACCTCTCTGACAGTAAATGAACTGCAAATAGTTTTTGTCAAGATTTCTGCTGTTGGTCCTTTCCTCGTAATTATTAGTGCACTCAGGGAAACACTATGTCTGTATCATTTATGTCAACATGCTACAGTTTTTTTTTTTTTTTGTTACACACCTACTATACAATATGCTACCTGATTATGACCAGTTTTAAAGTTTGTGAATCCCAAAATTACAATGAAAATACATTTTCTTATGGATGTGGACAGTGACATCTCTAAGTGGGGCACAAAAACTCAACACCTATTAGCAGTAACTAATTTTTTTATGACGCATACAACCTCACTTTGATCAATTTTGAATTAAACAGATAAATTAGCATAAATCAACACACTAGAAATGTCATTTTATATAAGCTAAATGTAATTTAATTGTTATACATACAATTATAAATAAAGGCTCACTCATAATGTTCATTTATTGAACAGAAAAGATTCACATTAATCCTTCAATGTGCCAGCAAGGACAACCAAGACTAGAATAATATTTGCTTTCAGTTTACATTTTCCTGTTTTATTTTGTTTGAATGGTCCTACATTTTATTCCAACAGTTTTTGTGTTTGTTTTTTTACTTTTATTCTGTTTTTATTTTCTAATTTAATTGTGTAAAGCACTTTGCATTGTCCTCATACTGGAATGTGCTATGTAAATAAATTTGGCTTGCCTAGATGATTACACACTATCCGGCAGAACATAAATGTAACGTGTGCAATTCCAGGATTTTGATTGGACGATCCAATCACTGATTACTGTAGACATAGAGCTCCGCAGTGACATCTGGTGGGGCCAGGCCACACTGGCCCCAAATGCAGAGACGCCACAGGTTGTGGATATGGTGGTTACCATTGACATCTGTATGCAGCAGCCGGTCTTACTTTTGTTAATGTTTGCAGTCAGACACACATGCTCGTTTTTGCACTGAAATGTATATTAGGACAACTTCCCCCTTACCTGACTTCTTTTATGAAGTGCTCCCAGTCTTGTACCTAGAGTTAGAACAAAACTGGGCCAGAGAGCATTTAAAGACGCTGCCCACTTGGCCTGGAATGATTTTCCTCATGAGTCCAAACTGACAGAGCTAATGACGCTTGGTGAACTAGAAGCACTGCTTAACGAACATGAAGGGAATAGCTATTATTGTAACTGTAATTGCTTTCCAGTAATGTTCTTACTGGTTGATTTTATTAGTGTTCGGTTTTAAAATGACATGACCGTACGCCACTGGATAAATCTAAGTGTTGATACTTGTGAACGGTGCTGCTGTCTCACCAGTACCCTGTTGGAAAATAGATTTTATATCCAAATGAAGTTTTATCTGGACAAATAAAGATTTTCATGCATCTTTTAACATTTCCCCTTCTTGGTTTTGGCTTGACACGACTTTGCTGTGCTTTGATGTGTAAAAGTACAGAGGCAGACCGGGGGACTGAAGATGTTCTCCAGTTTTATGTATCGCCAAGTTTGCAGTCTGCAAAACAAAAGCAGATACAGCAGCTGTCAGGAGGAACAGACCAACATGTCAGCAAAGCTGAGAAGCTTGTAGAAGGATACCCAAAAGGTTTGACCAAAGTCAGACTGTTTGAAAGGGAATACCACCAGGAAATACATTTAACTTGCATTTAACTTAAGAACTTGAAGAAAGTAATAACAAATCTAAAACATAACAGTATTAATAATAATACTTCGTCTCTCTGAAGAATTTCGTTTTGGCGATCATAATAGACCTGAAACAGAAAAAGATAGCCTGGTTTAATATCAGTCATAAAAACAGGTTATCTGTGTTTCTTTAAAGCATGTGTAAACATCTGGTTTCAAGTTTACGTATATGATATTGAGATTACTGAATAGCCGGCCATTTTTTGATTGGTTCACTCGATAAGGGTAACACAGCACAGGAGTGTTATGCCACAGTAAACAATGACCCTTATGAAGACCAGACCTATTCATAACACATTGGTCAGTATCAATTTTATTCTAATGGTTCTGTACAGTAAAGTTATATTAAATATGCTTCACATAATCAACAGTGGGCATTTCAGATGGACAGTGCATATAGTCCAATTCAGTCCGAATGGTAAAGTTGTGGATCATTTAATATCAGCTGGCCTGTTTTCTATCTAAGAAAGATAGAAATCAGTGACTTTGTCTGCAATCCCACCTCAGCAAGCAATTTGTGACATTAGAGCTTCTCGTCTTTTATAGATGAGACACTTGATGCTTTTACTGTTGCTTTGTTCCCGCTGCGAGCTGCGTGGTCGTGGCGTTTGGACACCTATGTAACGTTTTATTTTTAACTTTCAAACAACTTTTAAGCAAACCCCAGTGTTCAAATGAGCTGTTGGTTTGTTTGGACACGGAGGGGCGTATCTGTTAAGGCTTTACTTTTTTCCCGCTGTTCAGCTCAAGATGAAACTTGTTGTGGTCACACACGCTTCTTCATTTGCATTTATAAGGAAAGGAAACCAACTTGTGGTTTCATTTATAATTAGGGCTGAAGAGAAAATGGATCTAATTAGTCTCAAATTCTTCCTCCACTTTCTTTTTCGTACTGCCGTCTTCTTTTATGTCCGTTTTCTCTTTTCTTTTTTTCTTTTTTTTTTTACTTCTTTTCACTTCATATCTGTGGTCTCCTTAATTGAAGCTCAGCTCCGGAGCGTTCACTTATCTTCTTTAATTATGGTGTTTACCACATGCTGTTCTCATTTCATTAAAGTGATTTGAATTCAAGAATTCTGCTGGGATTAAAGCAGCAAATTATTGTCATTTGCAAATCTCCATTTCTTTCCTGCACACATCAGACGAGAAATCGATAGGGCTCCATGTTAATACTTCTTTTCGTCTTAACATGAAGGTTTCAGCATTGCGTCTGGAGGATGCCGCAGATTGTCAGTGTTATGATTGCAGTGTTATGATTTCTGGAATAGTTATTTTTTTTTTCTTTTTTTTTTGTCACTTCACCAATACATTCCTCTTATACAATCTCATTAAAACTGGGTCATATTATAAATTTAACAGATTTATTCTGTATTTTTGTTGTTGTTGTTTCTGTTTGGGTGGATTATGAGTCAGTTTTACATAGGTATGATTCAAATGTCCATGTTTGCTTCCAGAAGCAAGACATCAAGTTTCCATTGATGAATCATTAGCTAATGTTTTAGTCTTGCCATGAATTTGGCTGAACCACAATTTGGTTTAAACATTTTTGTGCTTAATGAATAATGTTTTCCCAGCGGGAATCTTAAAGGGGATATATCATGTTTTTTGATTCTTCCTTTTCACATTTATATTATTCAGTTGTGGTTTAAATAAATGAGAACTGCAATGATTTGGTTATAATTCCTTGTTAATTTACCCTCAAATTTCCCCTTTTTAGCCCTGTTCTGAGATGTGTCTTAGAAGAACTCGTTTTGGTGCCGTCCCTTTAAATCTAAAGAAGGCACTTCATACCCCACCCCTTCCAGGTCTCAGAGCGTTCCACTTCACCTCGTTTAGCAATTTTTGTAGCATGCTAGGGGACAGTGTAATGAACAATTTTGACTTATCCACTTGTTGCTATGAAACAATGGAAAAAGTTACAAAACTAAAAGCTGTAAAAAATAAATCCAAACAAAACAGTGATCACCTGTTTTGTTTAAATTTTTTTTGTCCACCTTTTTGCCTTGTAACTTTTTCTGGGATTTTAATGATGTGTTAGCTCTAACTTTCATAATTTGTTTAGGTGGAGTGGTGGGACTAGTGGTTAGAACGCTAGCATTTTGGAGAGTCTGCAAGGTTCTGGGTTAAAATCTTACAGACTGCCACTCTTGGTCCCTGAGCAAGACATTTAGCCCCAGAATGCTCCCCAGGCATTGGATAGAGGGAGTCCACTGCTCCCTTAGGAATTGGTTAAACCCAGAGAGCAAATTTCATTGGAATGTATGTTGCGATGACAGTAAAGATTATTGTTAATATTGTTGCTTTATTTGCATATTTATTGGCATATTTGCAAAACTGTTTAGCCAGAGATCCATGTACCCATTCAGCAGTTCCATAGCAAATAATGTGATGCAATTGTTCAAAAAGCTTAATAGAAAACTGATTGGCTTGAAAAATATGAGCCATAAAGCACATACAATCTACACAGCACCTGGAGAGACTACATTTACATTTTATGCATTCCTAGAGACTCCAAGTATGCAACAAAATATATTTAACAGCTAAAAAAGTGACATTTGCATAATATGTCCCCTTCAAAAGCCACTTCAACAAATCAGATTAAAACACTTTACTTTATTGTCACATAAACGAGGATGTGAACAGAGAGTGAAATGCTTAGGTGCCAAGTCGCTCACATGTGGATACAAAAAACGTAACTTACTTAAAACTAGCCCTATCTTTCAAAATATACAGAGGTTGTTAGAGACTGTTAGACGCTGTTTATGTGTGGCGATTGAATGATTGAAGCAATACTATCTATGACTTTTATGCTGGCTCCAGTTTATTTATTTAAGTCTTTGGCACAGAGAAATATTAAAATCTGCAGGACATAAAAAATTCAGTATCAATGAAGCCTTTTTTCTCAAACCTGTAATCAGACACGCTTCTGTGGCTCTAACATGTTTACGGGAATCAGTCAATCCATCCTCCGCAAGTGCACAAATGTGCCCATATTACCCCCATCTTGTCTTGTGGCTCCCAGTGCATTTCAAGAGAGAATATAAGGTCCTGCATTTTGTTTTCAAGCCCGTTAATGGCCTTTCTCGAGGTTACTTATACGAGCGTTTAACTGTTTGCCAGCACGTCATGGCTTTGCGTTCATCTCAGCATCTAACTCTTCAAGTACCCAGGACAAGATTTAGAAATGGCGGTTTTGTTGTTTTTGCTCCATAACAACAGAGCTATGATCCATCACTGAGTTGGGAGTTTCTAAATCTCAGCTAAAAGCCAGACGAGAATTAGACACATAGCTATTGTTTAAATGTGGTTGGTGTTTATCCGGCGTTTACCCGGATGTGTCCATTCAGACAACTTTTCTATCAGTTTTTATTTACTTAAAAAATTATAACTTTTATATCTCTTTTTTTTCCATTCAAATTGAATTGCTGTGTGTTTTTATAATCTCAATGTCACTTTTATTCTTTCTTGTCAAAGCAACCCCAATATTAAAAGTACCAGTTAGGCTGTTGTAAAGTGCTATATAAATAAACTTGAGTTTATACACAGGTCTTTGTAATTCTTACAGCATCCTTGCTAATTGTGAACATTAGTAAACCTTGAAAGACTTCTTTGAATTTGAAGAAGCATTTAAAGTTCAGTCCTGAACTGAAAAAAATTAATCATAAAGAACTTGAGATTCAATGAATTGATCATTCACCAACAGGTCCTTTTAAAGCATTGACAGCAGCATTACAAGAACACACAGAAGGATCTTATATAATTGAATCATTCATTCACGCTCTCTTTCAATCTCTTTCTGGTTCTGAGCAGGCGTGAAAAGCGTTAGGCTTCTAATGGGCCCTTTGTTACTGAGTCTATTCCTTTCATGCCCCCTTGAACATTTTATTGCATTAGTAGCACAACGTTCAATGTATCTCGTTGAGATCTTATGTGATAGACCAACACAAAGAGGCACAAAAGTGTGACGTGAAAGGAAAATTGTTTGAAGAAACATCTTGCTATGAACTTTTAACTACAAGTCTTTTGATGTACGTCTATATCAGCTTTGCATATCTAAAGACTGAAGTTTTTGCCTATTCTATTGCACACCATAACTCATGCTATGATTGTGGAGCGTCTGTAAGCGTCCACGGATTTCTAATTGGATGCAGATTTGTACATTGACTGGACAGTTCTTACACATGGATATGCTTTGATCTAAGACATTTGATTGTATGTTTCTCTGTGCTGTACAGGCAGGTAAACCTTTGTCCCAGCTTCACATCAGGTGTTCCTCCATAATCATCCTGTATTTAGCTCCATTGATCTTTACCCTTTACTCTGACCACCTTTGCTGGTCCTGATTAAGAAACGCACCCATCCACATGATACTTTCGCCACACTGTTTAAAAATAGGGATGCTCTGTTCCGGGGGGGGGGGGGGAAATTCAGTCTAGGTTTTGATCAGAGCACCTTCATCCACAGTATACACACTGTACACTGTGTCGCCTACACAATTTGTGAGCAGTAAATGAGTTACAATTGCCCTCTTGGCCGCTTATCTAATCTTATGAGGTTAGAATATCACTCCGAAACAACATTTTTCATGCAGAAATGGGGGCTTAATGAAACGTATGTTTAATGTCAGCTCAAAGGTTGTTGTTTAAGGTACTTGCAATCGGATAAACAGGCCTCTTAAAAATGCAGATTATAATTTATTGTATATAATTGTGTGTGTGTGTGCATGCATGTGTGTGTGTGTGTGTGTGTATATCTATCTATCTATCTATCTATCTATCTATCTATCTATCTATCTATCTATCTAGATAGATAGATAGATAGATAGATAGATAGATAGATAGATAGATAGATAGATAGATAGATAGACATGTTTTCTTATATTTAACCAATAAATGTACGATAATGTGTTCTTGGTTTGTTTCTGTGTTTTAGCTAATACAGCTAGGGTGGTGATTGATATCCATGATGAGAACGACCACCCACCAGTGTTCACCAGATCTCTTTACATCGGAGGAGTTGCAGAGGATGCCAAAACTTTCACTTCAGTCTTGCAAGTACAGGTACATATCCAAAGTCTTACTGTGATAATCAGTCCATTCTGCTTGCAGAGCCTGTGTGGTTTTCTTTGCCTGCATTTTTGTGTTTATAGATGCACAGCAAGTAACAGGATTACCTGATAACATCAGCACTTGCTTTTTTTTATCTACTGCTAGAAAAAAAGCTCCCCTTTTGCCTATGTGCAAGGAACTTCAAATCGCTATGAACAGCTCGAGTGATTCCAGTCTCATTAGAATACCTTTCAGGATACAAAAGGAATCGCAAAGCCTGTTTCTTTCATGCTCTATCTTTACAAAAAAAAAAGCAATATGTTTTAATGAAGCTGGATTCCACAAAAGACTCAAATGAGTTCACTTGCATAAAGGTCTGAGCTTTGATGTTTAATTATCTTTAAGATCATTCCTGTTTTATTAGACCTTGCATAACAGACTGGACTCCCTTTTACGTTAATAGTTTTGTGAGTAAAGGGAGTGTGCTTGTACCTTAGCTTGTTGCAAAACACAGAAGTTTGTTCTTGTACAAGAGAAAATTAAAAGGGGGGAAAAACAACGTGCAGACAGCGGAAAATTGGGCGCATATTCAATTTCAGGCTTAATTATGGACGCATCAGTTTGGACTAAAGGGAGGAAACGGTCAAATCTCACGCCGGGTCTCAGATCAAGAACATTTATGTCAGTGTGAACTTATAGCATTCAGCGGAGAACATCAAGCTGTGTCGGGAACCTCCTTGATGTTCACGAGGGCAGGGTTTTACAGATTATGTTAACTGTGGCTTATATTTGATCCATGATTTTTTTTTTTCATCTACTTACTTTGATGATTAAATTGGCTGATTATATAAACATGCCATGGACGCATAAAGGAGCTTCAGTTCTATAGTCTAAATATCGTGGGAGACTTAAGCGGAAAGGAACAAAATTGCACACTTATCTACTGATTTGATCAGATGGAAGACACTAAAAAATAAAACCTAGCTCTTCGAACAGGGAATGTTTTTAGACAGTGAGCTCAGGATTTCTCAGGAAGATGGAGGTTGTAACTGATAATGTTACTAAATGAGCCTGAACTGTGTCCACCATGTGTTGTGACTGTCATTTAAGGTAATCTTAATAGTCTGTGGCTTTGTGTGTGACTGTGCACAGAAGAGAGAGTTTTGTCCACCGAAAAGATTTTTCGATGTCATTTCAGAGACAGGCCCAGATCTTAAAATGCAGTTTAAGGAGGGAAATCCATAACCGGGGTTTTGTACTGTGAAACATTTCTGGAGGTCAAGAAAGAGCACAGTCTGACATCGGCCACCTTGGAAAACTGGTTTGGGGGAAACTGAAAGGGAAATCAGTCTGCCTTGGATCCGCTTGAGTAACTTGGCTGTATATATTTGAGAAAGTGTGAGACATAAATTCTGCATCTCCAGTTCTACAAAGTATGGCTTTGTACATTTGGATTTAATCGAGTGCTCTGCTGCATAATGATTGGATCTTGGTCTAATGGCTCTCAGACAGGGACATGACTTTATCCAGCTCTTGTGACACGTGCATGCGAAGTACTCTTGTTTTGGGCAAAAAGGATGTTAGAATAACAAGACATTATAGCACATTTGCAGATATTTAATTTGTGTGAAGGTCTATGTTTAGGGTTCTGTTTGTCTTTGTTAGCTTGACTTTATTCATCTGCTGTTATGCCCTCCTTTAGTGTCATTGACAAACATGTAATTTTTATAATAATTTATCCATTATTTAAATGACCACTATCCATTTATCTGTACACTGGGATTTGCCACCACACTCATAGTTTTCACAAAACGGTGAAAGAGAACACATCATCCAAGCTTTTATCTCTATGTGCCCACCTTTCATACTCTACCTACTTGTGGAAAACATCAGGAAGGATGACCACAAACCCCTCAAAAGCTCAAAAGGATTCATGCATTGCTCCTCTACTTTAATTCCCTTCTGACGTAACTTTCAACGTGCTGCTCCTGGTGACAGCCTCATCATATTTGACCAAGACGAACGGTGGCGGCTCTGTTTTCAATTGCATACTGCAGCAAAGCGCGAGCATTCAGCAACAAATCAATCACATTTTTTAATGTTCAGATTCGGGGATTTTTCAGAGTCCCTTTTTCATCCGTGCAAATATCTTCATGTATGACTCTCATGCCGTTATATAGTTTGGGTTTAAGTGTTCCTGTGTGCTGTCTCTCTCTCTCTCTCTCTGCTGAAAATTCCTTCCAAGATGCTTTCAGGGCTTTTCACATCAAGCCAGCAAAAATATGTAGCTATGGAATGGTACATTGTCTCTCTTTTTGTCTTTTGTAAATAATAACCTTTAATATATGTAATTGTCTGTAAGAGCTTTGCTTCAAAGCAGAGGGAAACATTAACCGATTTTAGTCATTCTTGGATCGGTAAAAGTTCAGATTCTAGGAGTATATTGAGCTTCTAATGACAAATTTCAACATTCCTACACAACAACAAGAGGTTCTGGCCTAGTTTACATAACTGGGAATAACAATCACCTACTATTTGTTTAGCAAATGGACTTAAGAACCACGGCACAATGTTGCTGAAGGTCTAAATCCATCATTACTTACCAAGTGTGGCAGACTTGTAAAAAATGCTTTTGGGTAGTACTTAGATGAACTCCTTATTTCCTCAATGAGAAGGGTTTGCAAGCTCCTCTTGAGACTATTTTCTTGTTCCTTTCCTTTGTCCTCCATCCTGCTGCCAAGGAGCAAATAATCCATTTTAGCACAATGATGGCTTCATTCTTTAAGTTCACCTAGACGGGAGAAAACAGGAGAGATAAGGATTGCTGCAGGATCTGTGATTGAGAAGGCAGACTTTAATCCATGTTATTTATCGTATTTGTCCCGTTTTTATTCTTAAGTTATGTTCTGTGTTATGTTATGACAGCACTTTTAGGACTCCGAGATCACCTATTACTGCTGTAATTAAAATTAATGTAGCAGCTGTAGTGGTTACTGTTCCATCAAAATGTGTTTCCAGTTGAGCGGATTTAGAGCAGGTACATTAGCATCACTTGTACTAATATAAGCCTATTATTTATTCTCTGATACAAAGTTGTGTAAAGGGGGCAAACTGACACTTATGTCAAGTGAATTCCCCACTGTGTCAGCTTTAGAGTAGTTAAAACATAATGGTGGGCTGTTTTCTGTCATGTGGATATTATCCCAAATAATCCAAGGCTCAATGAGTCAGAGCAGTTCATTTTCTAAATGTAAAGACCTCCTACAGTTTTCTTATTTTACCAAAAGTATATTTTCTTCTTAGAAAAATTGTTAAACTGTGATTCACAAGCTGAGCAGAAGGATAACATCCAGCAGTTACACTGATTTCAATACCCAAAGGCTACGAGGGTCAAGCCAGAACGACTCAGGAAATAAAGCATTTTTTTTTTCTTTGAGGATTTCTTTGAGGATTGCAGTAAATACAAAGTATGTTCTTTTGGTGTTACAAACCCACCCCACCCCAGAGCTACTGGGGTCAATAGTTGCCACCGTCATGAAGACTTTTTTTTTTTTTTTTTTATCAGAGTGCCAGTTTGTTGGGATACATGTGTATCTAAAAATTCATTAATTAATTCAAATTACATTTTTACCATAGGTGGAGCATTGCCCTGATGATAGGCAATTAGGTTCTTATGTTGATCTGGATTTAAAGCTATGAAATTTGTATTCAGACTTGGCTGAAGGAAAGCTGTGGCTAACTGTCTCTTGTTTGCCTTTTTGGGATAATTGGCATCAGCCAATTATCTCTCGGCATCAGCGGTTGATTATTTTCTAAAGCTGGCAAACACATCTGCAGAGCTGCATTGTTTATGAGGCTGCCACATAAAAATAAAGCTATTTGTTTATACTCTACATGTTTTCCTGTGATAGTGTTCTTTGTATTACGGATTTTAAGTTGATTAAGTTAAAGGACAAATTTCATTATGTTCAAGACTTAGATTTTTTTATTTTGTTCACACCTGTGAATAACAATAATTATGTTGTCCCCAAATACTGAGAAATATACACAGAGGTACAAGAGAGCATACGGCAGTCAAGAAGGAAGCCAAAACCTGCTTAAAAGTGATAAAGTCATGGTTGCAATAGCAAACCCAGGCTGTAATGGATGAAACAGTAGCTACACAAAACAAAGGCAGTTATAGCAAGGTCAGTGAAAGCTTGAATTTAAGTTCAGAAAGTCAATATTTACATGGTGATTTATCCAGTGAGAAGTCCGGAGAAATGTCTGAGTATAGTAGATGAGAGACCTAACAAACTGGCATCATTCAAAATATTTTTAAAAATCTCTCTGTGGTGAGCCCATTCTGCCTATTAATCACAACAATTTTTAATAATGTCTTTGTGACAAAAGCTCAAGGTCACAACATTAAAATCCTGACAGCATTCCAGTTAAAGTGTGTATATTCTACTCTGTTTTTTTTTTTTTTTTGTCTCACCAGAATATTTTCTATCAGGAATCCTTGCAGTGGTTGTGTCGTACTCTTACCCCCATACTGTCTGTGTTTCGGGTGTAACTTAACTTCAGTAATACAGCTGCCAAAATAATATTATGAAAACGGCATCTGTCCTGTCACTGAAACTCAATAAGTCTGTTTGATTTTTTTTCACAATAACATGCCATTTGACCCTAAAAAGCCATCTCAAGTGAATCAAACATATGTAGAGGGTGGGAAGGAAAACTGAAACATTCAGACAGATGTCGTAGTCAGACAAATCCTCCTTCATTTGGCTCTGGCACTAGGCTATATATATATATATATATATATATATATATATATATATATATATATATATATATATATATATTGCTTTGTGTGCATGTGTGTGTGTGACCGTGGGCAGAATAGTCCTGATAATGAAAGACCCCCAGAAGGGGATGACCTCCTCAAGGGGTCTCTCCACAACATGGAAGCTCCTGTCAGGCATCATAGAGGCTAAGATTAATGGGCACATGGATCAACACATGGCAGCGCAGAAAGGCATAAACACCAGAGGAGCCAAACACCAGCTGCTGGACGACAGAACAGTCACCCTAGACTGCAAAAGCAGACAAGATTACAAGAAAGCCTATGATTCAATTTCACACACATGGATCCTTGAATGTCTGAAACTGTACAGGGTCAACAGCGCTCTGAGAGCCTTCATTGCAAACTCCATGAGGATGTGGAAAACCACCCTTGAGGCCAACTTCAAGTCAATTGCGCAAATCCATCAAATGTGGAATATACCAAGGACATGCTCTGTCCCCTCTGCTGTTCTGCAGAGGCCTGAACCCCTTCAGCCAAATAATCAACAAGTCTGACTATGGATACCGGATCAGAAATAGGGCCACTATCAGCCACCTCCTGTACATGGATGACATCAAGCTGTATGCTAAGAGTGAGCGAGACATTGACTTGCTGATCCGCACCACCAGGATCTATAGCAGGGACATTGGAATGTCATTGGGGCTGGAGAAATGTGGCCGGATGGTGACAAAGAGAGGGAAGGTAATCCACACAGAGGGGATTTCACTCTCAAAAGAAAGAATAGTAGATGTTGAAAAGAGCTATAATTACCTTGGAATACCACAAGCAAATGGCAACCACGAAGAGGCCACAAGGAAAGCAGCAACAGCCAAATACCTGCAGCGAGTAAGGCAAGTTCTGAGAAGCCAGCTCAATGGCAAGAACAAGGTCTGGGCAATCAACTGCTATGCCTTGCCAGTAATCAGATACCCTGCTGGGGTAATAAGTTGGCCAAAGATTCAAGATTCTTTATTGTCACCATGTGTTACTGTGGTGAAATTCCTTTCAGGACATACTTCAACTTAGAGTACACACAAAAAACAACTGACAATCAATACGTATAGAACTTTTTTCTTCACATTATAGCGTGCAAAAGATAAAAAGATAAGTTGTCTCAGAGCTCTCCCTGACGGCGTATGGTTTCAGGCAGGCAGGGACTGTGGAGAGCTGCAGGGAGAGGTCGTAGATGTCCAAAAAGACTCCTGCTAGCTGGTCAGCACACAATTTAAGCGTCCGATCTGACTCCATAGCCCCATTTACACTACCCTTGTTAAACCAATCCATGCTGAGTTCAGTTAACCGTGCCAAGCTTGGTTCTGACGACCGTTTACACATCACGCTAGCACGGTTCCTCGCCTCCTAGTGACGATATATGGTACTAGTGCTCCCTAGGTTTGAAGGAGGGACTCAAGCAAATCAAAATGGTGGCGACCATAACATTCAGGAAGTTACGTTTGGTTATAATTGTGATATTTCGTTGTTTGTGGAGAGTCAGTTAAAGAAGGCAACCTTTGGTAAATTTAATTGACAAAGTCGGCTTTTGGGAAGTGGATAAGACAAACGAACGTCTAATAAGGATTTACAGATGCAGGAAACAACGACAGACGCTGAGGTTCATCACACTGCTAAGCAGAATCATCACTGGAAATCGTGTGTCACGGTAAGGAAGCTAGTATTTTTGTCAATGTCTGAAATATCAGCTGACTGCAAGGAGATGATGCGGTCTGCTCATGCGCTTTTTGTTATCAGAGAACCGAGCCACTGAAAAACCGTGCCGAGCCCACCTATCGAACTGGTCTAGATTTAGCGCAGTTTGGTTGCGTCTGGCGCGGTTCAGTTAAGGTTACGTTCCATTTTTACACGGTAGTTATCTCAGTTACCGAGCTTGGACCGTTCTTGGCACGGCTAAAAAAGGGTAGTGTAAACGGGGCTCATGTCTGGACCTGCAGCCTTGTTGGTGTTGATTCTCTTCAAGGAGGAGGTCACTTGGTGCAGCTGCAGGAAAAGAGGCTGATGATGCTCCTCTGGCTGGGGAAGATGTTCAGGCTCCCTACTGCTTGGGAAGGCGTTCCCTGTGCTTGTAGTCTGTGATGGTTCTAATGCTTCTCCATAAGTGGTCCTCGATTCACTGCTTTGATCTCTGCTTTGCCTTTGGGATGCCAATGGAGTATGCTGGTAAAGATTCTCAGTCGTCCAGGTAATGATCAATCCAAAAAAAGGTTAGAAACAAAACAACTGGACTTCTATTCTGAAGTTGTAGACATTTTGCTTCCAATCCAGGAAGCTTTCTCCATTCTATATGTCTGGAGTAGTGTGGAGTTCCAAGCATGCCGGCGAGGCCTGATTAGAGCTTAGATTTGCATGTAGATTCACCTGGAACTGATCGTCCCAACAATGGAGAGTCCTTAGGCTCATCGTTTACTGGCTCACAGGAAGAATGTTGTGATAACATGCATGGAGGTGTGAATCGGGATGAAACTTAGCAGGGATCAAAGCTATAGATGTGTTGTACATTTTTGTAATAGTATTAGAAAGTAAGTTTGAAAGTTGAAACCTGAGCCCTCCTTCTCTGTTTAAAGTTTTTTTTTTCTCGCTTTATGTAAATGGATTCCATTTGGTTTGAGGGGTGAAGGAAGGTAGAGGTTTGATTCCTGCTAAATTTCACCCAAATTCAAACCTCCATGCACGTGATCACATTTCTCTTGTGTGCCTCTGCCTACGAAGAACCGTGAAGCTCCCAAGCCTCTGGTATAGATACACGAGCTTGAGATGAAGAGCCACCCACCCCACTCAGGAGTACAAGGGGTAGGTGAGAGTGTTGTTTATATATATATATATATATATATATATATATATATATATATATATATATATATATATATATATATATATATATATATATATATACTCTGCTTACCTAAATATCCCGCATTGTTGATCTTTGAAGCCAAACTCTTTGTGACAGCCTTTCCATACAGTAAATATACTGTATTTGTATTCTATTGTATTCCCGTACCACCTGCAAGCAGCCACACATCTATTGAACATATTCTCGCAAAAAAGCTAATTTTGATCAGGAAAACAATCTGTTCTGTGATTAGTGTAAGCTTTCCACACAGTGCCATTACAGATGACACCTTGTCATCCGTAGATGATAGCAGCTTGCTATTTTACTGGGTGTACTCAAAAGGCTTTTTGTATAAGAGAAGCGTGTATTAGAACTGTGTTTCTGCTTTTTAAACAAAACAGTGATTTAGTTATGTTTTATATTTTCAGAATTTTTAGGTTTTCCTGCTCTAAAACATAGTATATGCCATTTTAGGATGTCAGCTTTGGCCATTTGTTATATTCCCTTTATTTTAGAATATAGATACAGCAAATGCTCAAATAAATCCAGTTGCCACCAAAAAAAAAGGAAAAAACTCTACACAAAGACACTGCTCTTCTATACCCAAAAGGCAGTGGGACTTTGTCATACATTGATTTCCCTTTGTGCCGATTTCCCCCTCTGCAGAATGGAGTGCTGGCTTCAGAGCATGGCTGACAGACCTGCTTTCATTTCTGCACAAATGTAACACAAAGAAGTCAGACATGACATCACTGGGTCTGTTCAATGCCGGCTGAATGAACGTTAGCCTGCGTCAGACAAACGCACATTTCATTTAGATTAAGGCGAAACAGAAAAACGGGAAACTCAGTCGAAATATACAAACATCCTCAGTTGACGGACATTTTTAAGTGTTTTCATCACAAATCAGATGACTACTTTCTTTCCTGTAGCTTAATACAGCAGCTAAAACCACAAAAGAGGGCGCATCGCTCTGAGTCTGCCCCCAATAGGCATTAAGACACGCAGAAACCTGTAGTCATGCAGTTGACCCCAAAAGAGCAGATAAAAAGTACTGTATGTTGATGTCATCATACATGCATTTATCTCATTGACTTTATAGCCCTGCCATTTAATACATCTGCAAAATAGTATTGAGTTTTCTTCTTGTCACGTATAAAGGATGGAAAATAATGTTGAATTATTGTCAATAAACATTTAGAACATTGCCTCAACTTTAGAAACTTACTCCATTAGATTAAGAACAGAACATTATCAATATCAGCCATCAAACTGACCGCACTCGAGAGTAAACAAATTAGGATATCTTTAAGACATAAGAAGGTAATCATTACTGATACTTTGAAAAATTACTCCATAAGGAGCCATTTTTAAGAGTTAATTTTAAGAGGACTTAAAAATACTTTACTACTTTTGCTTCCTTGCTTTCCTCTGTTCATCCATTCACCATTATGTTTTTTTTTCCCTAGGGATTTTATAAAAGCAGTTAAACAGCCAAAGTTGCATTAGCACAAGATCTGTGTTAAAAATATTTATTTAACTCAATAAAAACACAAACGCATAAAATCTAGGCTTTTCTCTTTGGATAATTATTGGTTCGGGTACATAAATAGACCGGATCGTTTCAAGTTTATCTTGCACAAGAGGGCTATCTGGGAGCATCGCACGGGAAGGCAAAGCAATCATCTCCTGAGTCAATTATTTTTTGAAAATTAACAACCTGTTGTGTTGTCATGAAACAGGAAGGAGACCTCTTGGACTGACATCCGCAGAGAATAAACTTTAAAGGTTGAGGGGGAAAAAAAGGAACACACCATATGTCGTTTCTGGCACCTTCTGCTATTGGCTCCACGCTGAGACTGGCCTCATGGATGAAGGGTGGAGAGGAAGTCGATGGCACAAGAGAGGCAGCAAAAACACGCAGGACTGTTTCATGCCTTACGCTTAAATGAGCCACTCTTCTTGTGATAATGTTCGATGGATCAAAACCTAAAAGCCCTTTTTTTAAAAGTCCATTGTTTCACTTTCTTTCTCATTCAACTGAAGTAAGCAAAAAGAAAACTGACAGCGTGCCAACAGTAAAACCGGAAAGAGGTGAAAGTCTGCTTCAGGGCTTCTTTGCTGCCTAGGAGGTCACGAATTTGTCAAAGGAATGTAATCGAAAAATTACCAAGATATCTAAAAACTCACTTGGTGTCAAAAGGACCATTCTTAAAGCAAAGTAACACAGAGCTTCAAAGCACACGTTCATAGCGTGGTATCATAACTGTCTTTTTTTTTTTTTATTAGTTAAATTATTGTTAAATTGCAGAGGTGCTTAAACACAATCTGCGGTGCTGTATGCTTGCACAATGCGGTGACAATAAAGGCATTCTATTATGCAGAATATTATGATATTGCACTGCACACTGTAGTGTAGTCTAGCATAGGTCTATACAGTAGAGTATATTATGGAATTGTTTAGCACGTAACAGCATAATGTGGTATTATTCATAATGGTATGGTAGTGTTTAGGATAGTTTAGTGCAGTGTTGCACATTGTTACATGGTGTAGTATAGTGAAGCGCAGAAAATGGCATTACATGAGTTTAACCTAGTCTTATCTAGTAGTATAGTATAGTATAGTATAGTATAGTATAGTATGGTATAGTATAGTATAGAAGATATTCTACATTTCATTAATGCTTGTCTGTCTTGGACTGAATTTATTTCAGTTTCTCTAATTGCCCTTGTCCGTGATCATAAGAATAAACTTTTTTTTTTTTTTTATCATTGCTGTGCCTCTAATGTACTGGGTGTCTCAGAGCTCTGTATGCAATATGCATTTCCGTGCTGTAACATCTTGCAATAAATCATTGTCTGTCTGAGCATGTCTGGGCGGGAGCTGATAGTTAGCCTCAATGACAGATTAGATTAATGGATCTGCACACGGCTCGCAGAACCACCTTACCCCCTACTGCTTAGCCGTAGTAAAACAAGTGGAAGAGCAAGCTTCATTACATCCTGAATAAAAAAAAAAAGTATAAAAATCTGCTTTTGGTGGCTAAACTCCCACAAGTGAGAACTCTTCTTTTTTTTTTTTTTTTCTGAATTAGTTAATAAAAGTTTCAGTGCCTAATGATGTTCAGAAACATGTAAGATAAAGACTACTACCATTATAACAACCTTAGATAATGGAATAGATTATAACTGGTGGTATATTTATAAAGACATAAATAAGATGGTGCATATTAGCATTATTTCTGCTCATTTTCCAGGCTTTGGACAAAGACACTGGTAACTACAGCTCCATGATCTACAGACTGATCATCCCCCCTCCCACAGGAAAGGAAACCAGAGACAGCAAAGACGGATTTGTCATTGAACCGTACACCGGTGTGGTGAAGACGGCAATCATGTACCGCAACATGAGGAGGTCGTATTTCAAATTTGACGTGGTTGCAACCGACAACTACGGCCAGGGCCACAGCAGCAAAGCAGAGATAGTGGTGCGTCTTTTGTTTTTCCTCACTGTTGGGAACTTTTGGAGCTGAGATTTGTTTAAAGCTTTTCTTTAATATTCAGCAAAAAAAAAATAATTGGATTAAACATAAATGGCTCAAATGATTTCAGCACATTCCAAACTTTTAATTATCAGTGGTTGGGGATTATCGGGCTTTTTACTTATTGTTTATCATCATGTTGGCTAAGGTCTCATTAGTCCCAGGTTCCAGATAAAATTAAAGATAAATTATGCAAATTAGTTAAGATTTTGCTGTCTCTATCCTAAATAACATGTTTAACCGTTTTATTTGTTTGTGTTATCTTTCTAACATCTAGGTGTCTGTTGTGAACCTGCTCGACATGCAAGTGGTCGTGTCAAACGTGCCTCCGACATACGTTGACAAAAACAAAGACAAACTGCTCAGGTGACCGTTTCTTCTGACCAATGCTTGTATCATTAAACACTTTATATTTAAAATGTTTCCCATCAGCAAGCATTTCCTACCTCAGGATTTCATACCAGCAAGCACACCTCCATGTAGCACACCTGACAGTTTAGCGTTTTAAATTCAAATCAACCAGCACGGGCGTCATTGTCAGTGTAACAGAGACATTCCTCATACCGAAGCCATAAACACAAGATTAGAAAAATGTCAAACAGGTAAGCACAACAGTTTTCACTTGCTGTTTGCAGTCGGTATCCGTCCATCCACCTTGACTTGCTTGACGCATAATTGCTGTTCAGTTTGCCTGATATAAAGTCAAGCTGTTTTTTAAATTTACCTCACTAGTTCCATTAGCAGATATTGTGAAAAATACCACAGTTTGACAAATCGTAGCCCTGTGTTTAGCACCAATGAGTCTTAGAAACGTGGAACTCAATGAGGTGAAGGAGAAAAGCATAAGTGAAGGATTTAAAATGTGTATACAGTAGAAGTTAAACCCAGCGAAGCCTGACTCTGGAACTGTAACAATCTGCTTTATGCCAACTCTTAATCTAATAGCTCCTTGACAACCACTTCACTTGTGGTTACATCAATCAGCACATTCCTTGTTTTATTATAATAATTATGTTTTATTGAAGAGAATAATGAATAGTATTGAATGTAATGGCCACATACAGTATTAAAACAAGGGCAGCTAATAAAGAAGCGACACAGTAATGTTTTAAAAAGCATTTGAATCTGTACAATCCAGGTTATTCATGCAGCTCAGATTTATTTTACATTAACTGCATCCGTCCATCCAGCCATGGGTGGGTTGCGAGTCAGAGATAGTGTCCAGCCTAGTTCCCAAATTCTTTAGCCTGTGACCCCCAAAATAACAGAGCCAGAGACTGGCGACCCCATTTTGGGCATAAAACTCTGGAAGCAAAGTGTAGCGTTCCCCTCTGAGATAAAATAAGGAATGTTGAGCATCTTGTAAAGTTAGATTTTGGTATTTGTTTTTCAAATAATAAAATATTAAATCTTTTTAGCACATCATCATCAAATTATTAGTGGTTTTAGGACTTTGAAACAATTATGTGACTTTATTCTCAAACTATTCTAACTTTATTCTCATAATTTTTAGATTTTATTCTGATATGTTGACTTTATTCTTATAATATTTCAACATTATTCTCATATTATGACTTTATTCTCATTATATTACAACTTTATTTTTGCAATGTACACAATGTCATGACCTTATTCTCATAATTTCCAGGAAAACATTTTTGTATTAGGGCCATCGTAGATTAAACAAAATACATTATTGGCCACAAAGGAGTAAATTTCCATTAAAAAATAAATCTGATATTTTCAGATTAATTTCACTTATTTGTAAGAAAAAAATACTTGGATGTTCCCTGATGTCAAAAAGTTGTAAGAATTCAACAAAAATATGTAACCATTTCCATTAATAAAAGCATATATTCGCAATGTTAAAACCAGGATATTTTCTGACATCTCATCGTGTGACACCGACTTTGGGAACCCCGCCCTAACATATGGTGATTCAACTTTCTTGCTCACAGGGCCTGAGGAATTTGCAGGTCAGAAGGGAAATGAATTATAGTTTCTCAAGAAGGTTTTGGGTTTGCCCTGGGCTTCTCTCCCAAAATATTGTGCCCAGATTACGTTAGAAAAAGGGCTTTTCAGAGAACGCCCTAAAGAAATGCTCCAATTCAAGATGTTTGGCTTCCAATCAGATTTCAGTATTCTATTATGAATATCTGCTGATACTTTAAAATCTACGTTTTTATCTGTATGCTGTAAAAGGGAATTTATTTATAAAATTGGTAATAACAGGATAAAGTTCATAATATTCCTTTTATGCTTATTTTACTACCCTTGCCACCTGCAAAATCTGAGTACAGGCTGCCTAGATGAAGCGGGGGGCGGTGGGCAAAATGAACATTTTTTTTTAAAGCTGCTGCTGTCAGCTCACTGTTTTTATTGGGTTGTAAAACGTTGGTGAAACAGCTTGAAATGAACCTGCTGCAACGTTACTTGCTAGATGTAATTTTCCAGTGCTGTGTACAATCATTATTCATTTATGAGTCGGGTCAGCTTTACACGGTGTGCTTGCGAGAGATTGAGCAAAGTCACACCAAAGGCCTCGGTGAAATCAAAGTTTACTGTCATAGTCCAACACTCTGAAGGTCACATTTCTTTACGTTTAAGTGATTAGCACAGTTGACAGGACCAACCACAAGAACAGCTCCTCCAAGCATTCTCCAGGTTCTTCATATTCCCGTCTTATTTCACAGCCTTTAACAGGTTGCCAACATTTCAAAATACCACACTTATAACCCTAAAGAAAAGAATAAAGCTACATTTCCGTTCTCCAGTCAGCATTCCTATTACTGCAGCTCCTTGTTCACTGCCTGTTGAGCACCAGAGCTTTCTCCTCAGTTATTACCACCATAACAATCCTACTTAACTTCCACAGCTCTAGATGCTTGCACAAATCACACCACAAATGTTTATGTTGCATTTTCACCGTTTCAACACTAGACTATCTCTGAACGAGGTCATTCTGACAAGCTAACTGTTCACCGACAGCCGACTTATTTAACATGCCGTGCCGGGAAAATGCACCCATTCATGCATCTGAAACATCTATTTACATATTTCATTATTTAAGGGTACGGATTTTGGCTGGAAGTTTAAACTTCCAGAGTAAATTCTGCCAAACGGCCTGCAGGAACAACTGCCACACCTGCCAGTGGAAATGCATTCTTGGCCTCCGGCCGATAATCAACTCAAGAATGACACCAGTATTGGATCTGATGCCGATGTTGCATCAGATCGGGCCCATCTCTTATCATCTCAGCCAACTGCTTGTTAATAAGGAGGAGCTGCTCTACTCAGCGCTTCTCTAAAATGACAGAGCTCCTCTATCTCTGTAATTGAAAGAAGCAAACTTTAGCCACTTCTGTCTGTGTTGGATTTTGAAGGTTAAAATATGACTGTAGATGAGGGTTTGAGCATCGATTGGGGATACAAGTAAGTACAGATACACAAGTAAGTACAGATAACATTATATAAGTAAGCATCTTATTTGGTAAGGGTGGGGTTGCCTGAATATCTGCAATTGAAACAAAGGCTCAGACCCCAGTGAATCTGCTTTTTTTTTTTCAGATTAAGAACTACAGCCGAGTTTCATCTTATCTACTTTACAGTCCAGACCAGTTACTTAAACCTCATTTAGTTTATTACAGTCACATTCAATATTCCTGTAACTATAAAGTGTCAGTTTTGAAAAGGCTCCCTAAATAATGGATTACACAAAGTCAATACTGTGACTCATGGCATAATGACCAAGAATGGAAATAAGAACTATGATGAGTTCTCTTAGATAAGCCCCTCCATCAGAAAAAAAAAAAACACTCAGAACCATCTGAGGGAGCAAAAGAAACTCAATGGGAGTTGGAATAACTGTATGAGTCATTAAATAAGAGCAAATATCAGTATTTTTTTCTGGTTTTCCATTTTCTTTAAAGTAAATTTTAATTTAACCCAGACACCAAAGCAAAAGGAGATAATGTGTTTAATCATTTTGAGAACATTTTTACCATGTTGATTTTTGCTCACTTATCTGTTATTGCTACATATCGTCTCCGGTGCTCTCTTCTGAGATACTATTTCACAGTATCTGAGATTTAAAAAAAAAAAAACATTATCCACACCTCGTAGTTGCTAAAATATTCAATACCTTAGTTTTTGCTCCAGTGCAACTGATATTCTTTCAGGCGCTGGCTTCATTCATGTGGAATTATCTCCGTCCACAGTCTGGGAAGTATATTTTCACTCATATCTTGAAAGCAAAGACAACATTTAACACTAAACATGCCATGTATTATGCATTTTATGCTATGATATTTCTTTCATATGCATTCCTACCTGTGGGGCTTTTGTGACAAACACTCTATTGCAGCTGCTCGGTCAGCTACCTGGTTTGTGTTAGCTTCCACATATAATTTTAATTTATGTTCTATTAGCCTTACAAGCTTTTCCCTTTCTCGCAGTTACAACGCAGCAGGGGAGCTCCTGCTGTGAGCAGATGTTTCTGGGGGAGGGGGGAAAAAGTCAACATTGAAAAGCACAGCCAGCGGGAGGGGATAGATGTGTGTGGTGTGGCTGTAGTCTAATGCCTTTGTGTGAATACAGTTCCAGTGAGAAGTATACACTCATTAATGGCATGAGCTCTATTTTAGATTTGCGCTCTTAATGATGCATTTGAGGTGGGATTAAAAAGCCAGACAACCGAATTCAAGGACTTTAAAAAACAAGAATCTGGTTAACTGTCCATTAGCAAGCTGCAGAGTAACAGCTTATTTAGCCTGTGACAAGCCTTTGGTATAAGTTTTGGCTAGATAGTCAACTATAAAAAACTATAAAAGTATCAAAGTATGGTAAATTATGGAATTATGTATCAAACAGACAGACAATGATCTTAGACACTGATTTTCAAATGGATAAAGAAGGCTCATGCTAAGCTTTTGGAAAGGCCCCAATCTCCTTTGTTTTAAAAAATGTATGGACTATGCCTAAAAGTCGGGTTCATGTCTAAAAAACAACTAAGCTGATAAGGGCTAATGTTAAATATCTTGCCAGAATTATGTCATGACCTTGATAGCCACAACAAGCATATGATTTCTCTGCAACCTGTTAAAGGTGTTTTAACCCACCATTAGTGGAGGTTTCTGTACATGTATATAAGGCTGTGTGTATAGTTTTGGTGATATTTGGATGAGAGAAAATCCACAACAAATTTAAACCTGTGTGCCAAATAATTTATATTTAGTATTCACTATTCAAAGTTGTTTGATGTATAATCATACCGGCCCCAAAAAAGGAATATTTCAAATGCATCATTGAGAGCCCAAAAATAATATGGCATTCACAATGTCGATAAGGTACATGTAAGCTTCTCACCAACATTATATTAACATGTTTGTGTCCACACAAAATTATACCTTAATGTGGAAGTATGTATACATCCCACATCAGCATTTGTAAAGATAGGTATACATAAAATTATTAAATTATTGCCCTTGGTTGTAGAATCACAATAAAAGGTGTTTTCATCAATCAGATATCTAAATAAAATCTTTTCAATCCTCAGCATTTTGGAACGCTACGTCCAGGAGCAGGTAGTCGGCGCCAAGGTTGTCGTGGAAACCATTGGGCCCCACCGGGATGGTGAAACAATGGAGACTGAAGATTACACCAAGTCAGATCTCATGATTTATGCCATCGATCCGCTGACAAAGAGAGCTATATCTAGACAGGAGCTCTTTAGGTAAGAACTTTATATATCATAACAGTTTAATTATGATGAAAAGCATTTCATTTCCCCACTAAGGTATTGGCAAGGAAATGCGAGCGCAGCTTTGTCCATTAGGAGCCGTAGAAGCAGTGGTCACCTGGGTCTTTAACTGGAGTAATTGGTGTAATAACTAGATTACACCAATTACACCAAGAACAGAACACCTTCGCCTTCATAAGGAATTATTTATTTTAGCTGTTTATTTCAACTGTTTTTATTCTGGGCTTTGTTGTCCTTATTCACATTCTATTTTGCCATTTTGAATTTGATATAGGACCAAGAGAAAGAGATAGAGTTAGGCCTTTACATAAATTTTTTCTAGAAAAAGGCCTGCTTTTTTCAAGATTTAGACCTGGTGGAAGATGTCATTTATAATATAAAACTGTGCTTGATCAAAATTAAAAATAAACCTATTTTCATTATCTGCCAAAAGTGTTTATGCTGTAACCCCTGAACCTTTTTCACATTTTAATATTAACCTAAACGTATTTAATGTTAGCCATTGACACGACCTAGTGAATAATTGTTAATTGAAAGGAGAATGAAACATGGTTTTCAAGCTTTTGAAACCTGTGCTGGGCCTTTGTATTCAGTCCTGCTGAGTCAATACTTAGCCAGAGCAGCTCTTTCTGCAATTAAAGGTACAAATCATTTGGAGGGTTTTTCTACCAGCTTTTCACATCCAGGCGCTGCCCATCTTTTCTTGTAGCTTAATCCCATGGAACGGAAATTGTCAGTGAAGATCAATTTAAAACGTTTTTGTTTTAAAGTTTTGAAATTTACCAGAATACGTCCTGTTTTGCATTTTGTCAAAGTCAGCTTTGTATTTTTTTTAGCATATTTAGAGGTCCAAAAGTTCAAGTCAGGCATTATCTGATAATGCTTTCATTGTAAATTTATAATAATGTAAATATGCAATATAATTGTTGGATTTCAGATACCAGAAGATAGATAGATAATCAGAAGAAAGAAGCCTTGGCATCACTTTTGCTATTAAAGAATCTGTTTTTTTAAGACAAACAGTGACGATCGCAACATGTTTCTCATTACAAGGTTTCTGGATGGGAATCTGCTGGACATCAATAAAGAGTTCCAGCCTATTCTTCCTCCTGGAGGCAGAATTCTGGAAATCAGAACCCCCGAAGTGGTGGCCAGCGTGAAGAAAGCCGTGCACAGTGTAGGCTACACAGAGGGGGCACTCTTGGCTCTGGCCGTTATCATCATCATCTGCTGTGTTCCTGCTATTTTAATTGTCATTATCACGTACAGACAGTAAGTATCGTGCATCTGTGTGTATTTGCTGTAAAAACGACACTGCCATCCAAAATAATATAGACAGAGTGACACATCTGCAGAGTCTAATTGGGTTATGTATAAACAAATCCCCATAAATAGACCTGAACTAACAGTAATCTGATCCCGCTAACGCTTATTACCTGAGAAGCCAGTGCTGCAAGATATAGCTAATGGTAATATGCAATTTGGCTGTGCTGTTGTATATGCTGATAGTGTTCATTCATCATGATGAACACGGGGACTGCAGTTTATTTGAAACTTGTCCAAGATTCGCCGTCCTCCGTGTGTGTATTGATCCACAGCTTAAAATAGTCTCAAAATATGCCTCGTTATTTATGTAAGAATAACCTGAATGGCCATTTAAGGACCAACTGTGCTTTTTATAAGTATTAAAGTAAAGTTGCTGTAATTATTGAGGACTGTATGCTATGCTTTGCTTCTATATTTGCTTTGAGATTTCGAGGAGCTGCATCATCGCTTTGGCAAGTCACTGCCCCAGATGATTCAGCATGGCAGCCTGCCGCATAGTGCCAGTTGTAAAAGTTTGTTTAGCTAACCACCGTGAAAGCTATTAAACTCCCTGAAATGCATGTAAACAGCTGTGCATACACACATAAATTGGATGTGGGCTCCTCCTGCTGAGACGCAAATAATCGGCAGAGGAGTGGAGATCTGAGGGGGAAAAACAGCGATAATCATTATCATGATAATCACTATTATCTGGTGCTAAATGACTTTAATGAAGAGCAATTGCACGACTTCGCTCGTAAATTACGATAAGTAAATTCGGCTAACAAAAGATGCCGTGTGATTTATGCTCCAAATAATCCCAATCTTTCTCTCTCTGTCTCTCATCTGCTGCAACCAGATTCAAAGAGTGAGTACCCCTTTTATATTCCCTTGATAATATTAATGTCATAGCTGTCCCAGACACTTTTCACTGTGATTAATCAGCGGAGTTTCATTGGACTATGAAATGGATGAGTTCAGAAGTGGCTGTGAAACAAGGAGGAAAGCAGGCAATCAAAGAAATGAGTCCTGGAGAACGCTGAGATTAATCCAGGGTTCCCACGTCGTCTGAGACACTCTGGAGAAGTACGGATGTTAATTTAGGAATTTTTAGGATCATTGAAAAAAAATACATTTATAAACTATTTGGAGATATATGTATTTCCAGAATGTCCTCCCTTATTCCATTGTTTTTTCAATGGTTGTTTCGGTCTGCCTCCTCGGTTTCCATGCGCTCGTCTGTCTGTCCATCCATCCGTCTAGCCGTCATCCATCCTTTGATCGTCCATCGTTTTACCCAACCTTCTGTGTGTCCAACCATTTAAATGAAATTATGCAGCTGTAGAAACTGGTAGCACTTTTTGATATGGGCCATTTGGGCAGTTGCCCAGGGCAACAAGAAACAGACAAACGTCAGTTGCATCTCAAACAAGTTTTCTATTTTAGTAGGGAGGCTATTTTAGTTAATGGCAGAGCTGCCAGTGAGTTTGGCTGTGTTTGATACGATCAAGGAATTACAGCTGTTGGAACCGGTATGGTTGACACAGTGGGTGGCACTGTTGCCATGCAACAAGAAGGTGCTGGGTTCAAATCCTGGCTGAGGCTTTTCTGCAACGACTGTGCATGGTTCTCCCTGTGTATGTGTGGGTTCTCTCCAGCTTCCTCCCATTAACCTGACTTTTAGTTTAACTGATCTCTCCAAACTGCCGCAAGACAGGAGTGTCAAACTCTGATGTCCTGCAACCTTTAGATGTGTCCCTGGTCCAACACACCTGATTCAAATGTATGAATTACCTCTGCAGTGTGTATAATGGATGGATTGATATCCTACAGAACAACCGTGCCTTGCGAAAATATTCACCCCTTTGGTTTTGTACCGATATTTTTACATTCCAACATGTGATTGAAATCTTTTTTTTTAATCTTGTGTAATGTGTTGGATCTGCAAAAACTAGTTAAGTTGGCGAAGGGAAATGAAAAAAAAAAAGTATATAAAAGGACGAATTATAATAAAATAAAAAATAGAAAATTGGCATGTGCATATGTATCCACCCTCTTTGTTATGACGCCTCTAACAAGTTCTGGTGCATCCAGTTACCTTCAAAAGTCAATTAGTTAATTAGTGAAATGAAGTCCGACTGTGAGCAATATAGGTGTCCTATGATCTGCCTGTATAAACACACCTTTTCTGAAGTACCCCAGAGGCTCCAGCACCACTAAGCAAGAGGCATCACACCAGGAAGACCAAGTCGTTAAAAAGTACAAGTCAGGGCAGGGTTATAAAAAAAAATCAAAATCTTCCCCTGGAGTACCATCAAATCCAAGAACCTTAAATGGACAGCACATGGTACAACAAATATACCAAGAGAGGGCCGCTCATTCGAACAGGGGTGGCTGGAATTGAACCCACAAACCTCCAATTGCAAGACAACTTTTCTACCCATCTCCAAAGCCTTAGAAATGTTCTGTAAATGAAATGGTGCAAACTCTCAAACAATCGATTCAAGGTTTTGAGGCAACAAAACATGTAATTGCCAAGGGGGATGAATACTTTTGCAGGCCACTGTAATTATGTTATCACGTCAGTTTGGCAAACACATTAGTGATTAACATTTGTGGTTTTACATAAATGATTTCATCAAGCTGCAACTGGATGTTTTTAAAGCGGCTGCCAGAGTGCTGCCAGGCAATTCACTCCATGTCTGGACAATCACTCTAAACCACAGTTCCTGTTTTTGTGTTTTAGATGGAGAGATCTAATCATTCAACATTTCACTGGCAGAAAAAATTCTAAGCATACCTGCTGGGCACAAGGGCCCTGACACCGGGAGTCCTGAGGCTCTGGTCGTCAACTAGAAACGTATCACAGCAAGAGTCATGAAACAACCGGAATGAGATTTAGAAAAAAAAGAAAAAAAAACACTGAATGGATTCTAAAAACAAAAGCTAAAATTTGACAAAACAGCTGCATTCAAATGGAAAGAACCAATAATGTAATATTAAGATCCGAGCTCTCCCTGAAACAAACCAAAAAATAAGAGGAAAAAGTAAAAACTGTCAAATTTAAAAGGTACAGAAAGAGTGAATTTCCCCTCTCTGTGGGACAATAAAGGATATTTCTAGTTTATTCTATAACCGCCGCAGCACTAAATGACTCAGATATAAATTTCCTTGGGTGATTGAGCAACACAAAGAACCATAATAAAACCTAAAATGGATCTGGGAGGAGGAAAAGCTGCAAACATATGTTCACTTTTTTTAAAAATGAGGTGAGGCAAACCAATCTGCGTGACGTATTGGAGAGCTAAAACGAAAGATATTGATGCTGACAGGCATGACGTCCTCTCCGTTCAGTTTCACAATTTTAGCATTTGTGCAATGAAGATCCCTGTATGTGGGTTTGTGGTTAGTTTCATGGCTTGGATCTGAGTGATCGTCACAGAAACATGAAAAATATCAAGAATTTGAAATGACTGTAGGTACGAAAAGAACCTGCAGTTCTTTGTCCAAATATTCATACTTGTTTAACCTCTTTTTGTCAAATTACAACCGGGGATGGAGGGCTCAAGACCAATCGTAAGACAGTTTTTTCCCCTGATACCGGTCTTAGGCTCAGCCTCGTATTGTTTGGCATTGAAGAATGTGGTCAAGGCCGATTTGAGACCCTGTTTTTTCAAATATAGAACACGTAACTCCCTTTCAGCATGGCTGCAAATGCCCATCAGAAAAAAAACAAAATGTAATCTATATGGACATGTGTGCTGCCCCCAAACCAACGATTAATGCTCCGCTAGTTAGACCAATTTACATTTTAGTGTGCATTGATTGCAGCGCAGTCAACTGGATCCTCTCTTCCTGCGCTCCCGACGCAGGGGAAACAAATATCGTCAGGGATAACTTTGGCACAGCACCTGAATGCAGTCAGAACTGCCTCCCGGCTCTCCAACTCAGAAAGTTGGATTTATCTCACCCGCCCGACACAGATCAATGCTGTCTGCTTCTCATATAAGTTACGTGTTTATGTGTACATCTGTGATGCTGAGAGGTGCTGGGAGCGCTCGGCTTTGAGGTTATGTTGTTCTGACCTCTGTAGATTCAAGCTTCTGTGTAAATAAAAACATGAGGATGACTCTGACTGCCCAGCGACCTAAAGAGCAACTCACTGCTGAGCCTGTGTACATTGGGGGGGAGTTTTAATCAATAGGATAAGAAAACGCAGAAACAAAAATGTAAGGGATTGTTCACAATTTTCTGCCTTTTCGGTTCCGTTTCAGCCCCGTTCAGAGAGTAGCCTAATCCCCGCCTTTTAACAACGCATAACAGCTCAGAAAAACTGCCTAACTTACAGCTGACAGTCCCTTGGAAAACGAGCAAGCATGCTCATTGACTTCCAAAACTGCTTTGTGAGTGTTGGGCTTAATGCAGTGGGGTGTTACACAACTTGTCCACGGGTGTCGCAAAACACCGCATGCGATTGGGAGTGATATAGGTTATCCATCTATGCTTTTTTAGGCATGTTTTCTACATAGCAGACAGTGTTTGAGGCTACCCTATGCCTGTTGGCTTTCCCAGATGTGGAAGATAATCATTTTGTAATCAAATTTAATTTATTTACAGCACTTTTACAAACAAATGCTGTTGGCTAAAGTGCTGCAAAGAAAAATGACACATTACAACAATAATTCAGTTATTAAGAATAAATGTTTTTTTAATAAAAACATTACAAGACTAAATAAAACCACAGGTTAAGACGCATACTGCGTTAAAAACTAGCAACTGAAGCTACCGAGTTTGCATTTGAATCAGCTCTGGGTTTTTACAGAGTTTACTTCTACTGTATCCCGGAATCAGTAGCTGCACAAATTACTGAGAGGTTTATGCAACATAACCGGTAAACTCCCTCCTGACACCCAATACAAATAATGCACCAGTTTATAAATATCCCTTTTAGTTTCTTATGATGATTATTTAATACATTGAATCTTTTTTATTTCTGCTTTTTGTGCTGCTATGTTTTGTAGGGGTTTTTTCAGGGGGAAAAAAGCAGTGTCCCTAAATATAAGTCTAATTGTAAAGATACGGTCTCGGAGGTCCCGCTCCATCACTGATTACAACCACACACTTCAGTGTGTTTTGTTGGGAATTTTAGTGACAGTGAAGTGGAATGAAAAGGTTTCAAACTTTATTTCAAAAAATCTAAAAAGTGTGGTGTGTATATGTATTCAGGCACCATTTGCCAATGTAGAACCCTCTTTTGGCTGCAGGTCTTTGTCTATACCAGTTTCTGCACAAGTAGAAATAATTTCTTTTGCCCTTTTTGCAAATTAGCTCCACTTCAATCAGATAGGAGAAGCAACATTCATTTTCAAGATTTGCCACAGGCTTTCAGTTGACTTAGGTCTGTGACTTTGACTGGTCAATTCTAACATCTAATGTGTTTGATGGAAATCATGCCACTGTAGGTTTTGCTGCATGTTTAGGGTCACTATCTTGTTAAAAGATGAGCCTCTCTAATATTTTTGCAGGTTTTGTCCCAATATTTAACACTATCCATTTGCCCCTAAGCCATAACCAGTTCCCCTGTCCCTGCTGAAGAAAAACATCTGCATAACGTGATGCCACCATTTGGTTTTCCACCACACGTGGGCTTCTTCTGGTCGTAAAACAGTTTAGTGTTTGTCTCATGTTACCCGATAAATCTCTTCCAGATGTTTGCTGTGCCTGCTACATGGTTTCAGACAAACTTTAATTGGAAATTATTATGGCTATCTTCAGAGATTGTTGTTCTTGTCTGGTTTTCGTCTGGATTTAAATTTTTTTTTCACAGTCTGTGTTTTGTCTTTCCTGCTGTGACCAGACGACAAGCCGAGTGTGCCAAAACAGCCCGTATCCAGATGGCGCTGCCAACAGGCAAACCCGGGGGAGGCACTGCCAACAACCTGTACGAGGAGCTCGGTGACAACGCCATGTAAGTGAAGTGTGAAAGTGGCATTTACATTAATGAGTGAAAGCAGCGGCATTAGCTCACACTTTATGGACCATTATACTTCAGACTTTGGCAGTGTGACAACTTTCATTGCTTTGTAGTGTCTGCATGTGCAATTTTCACATTTCCTGCATTTTAAAAGCATATGTGCATACTTCATCTCTCTACTGAACAAGTGATTTTTCATAAAACTACAATTAGATAGATAGATAGATAGATAGATAGATAGATAGATAGATAGATAGATAGATAGATAGATAGATAGATAGATAGATAGATAGATAGATAGATAGATAGATAGATAGATAGATAGATAGATAGATAGATAGATAGATAGATAGATAGATAGATAGATAGATAGATAGATATTAAAAAACAGAAGGTCAGCACCGGTTATATTGTATCCTTCAAACGAATTTATGCCATTTGAACTTTCTTTGTTACTTTTTTTATGTTTTTTTTTACCTTTTTCACGTATAGTTACACTATAACTAAAACGTTCAGTGTATTTATTTATTTTTAATTTTGTGTAATAGACCAACACAAAACAGCGTAACAGCATTTTTTTATTCTTATTTCCTTACGAATGAAAATCTGAAAGGTGACCATTGTCATGGTCACCTTTGTCATGAAAGGTGGCCGGTCATGGCCATGTGACCATGGCCATGACCGGCTCATGGCAAACAGCAAATAGCTTTCTTTGTTCCACTTTATCCTTGAAGGCCATAGTTATGGGTTGCATGATTAATAGTTCAATAGCCAACAGGTTCTCCCAGTTTTGGCTGTTGATCTCTGCAGCTTCTCCAGCTAGCAAAGGCCTCTTGGCTGCTTCTATGGTTAATGCTCCGCTTATCGGACCTGGTAGTTTTCCAGGGACAGGAATGTCTTCATAGCTCGGCAGTGGCGCCATACTCCATCCATTTTTGGAAGATGGATTGAACAGTGTGAGATGTTTTGTTAGGTAAACCTGTTTTGAAGTACTTCAACATCGTATCCCTGACCTGTATGCTGTGTTTGTTGGTCACTATGACGATGTTTGTTCACAAACCTCTGAGGCCTTCAGATTTAAATGCAGTCATCATCGCTATATCAACATTTGTAATGGCAAAGGACTCCTTGGATTCTATTGGATTATTTTATGCCATTTCTAACAACTATCCAGTGTTTTATTTTCTGATGTTGTAAATTTACCCTTACCGTGCATTCTCTTCTCCTTTTTTTCATATCTTTTTACCATTGTGTGTATCTCCATGTTTCCATTTGCCTTTCACTTTGCTGCTGGTGCATTTGAATTTCCCCGCTGAGGGACAAGGAAGATTATTTATATTCCCTTCAATATTTGGCAGGCTATACAATTTCCACTGCAGTGCAGTACAGTTCTGCTCTCCAATAATGTAAATGGCCACTTGGATAGACTTTCCCTTCCCACATCTTCTTTGGATCCTATTGATCCTAAAGTTCAGGGAGAAGGATGGGGATATTGTGATGACAGAAAAGAAAGAAAGCATTGAGGCAGATATGGTTTAATTATAATCAATACTGCCCCTCCAAATGTATTCAACACTAATTTCACAATGTCACACTAGACTAATATGTCGTAGCCCTAATACAAGCTGAAACTGCACAGAAGTGGACCCCATTTCCAATACAGCTGACTTCTAGGCTAGTTGTCTTGAATGGATTGTATTTAGTGTGATTAAATTTAAAGGAGGCAGAACACAAAAGCATATCACACTTTTCAGATATTTGGTTATCAAACTGTTGAATACCAGGTATAATTTCTGTTCCCCTTCATAGTTATATGCTACTTTGTGTTGGGTTATTACATAAAATCCCAGTAAAAATAAAAAATAAATAAAAAAGCATTAAAATATATGGCATTACTGTGACAAAATGTGAAACACATAAGGAACATGTTTGCAAGTATGTTTAATAATTTTATCTATAGTGTTAACTTGGATGAGTGTCAAATAACTGCTGTAGTAAAAGTAGTCTGTTTTTCCACAAAATATTTTTTTTTTCCTTTGTCGAATTTCACATAATCACGCAAGCACACAACCTTGAGTTTTGATTAAAGAAGCCTAAAACTCATCTGCTTCAGTAAGACAAAGACCTTTGGCATAACAGCTTACGTTCTCTTGCTGCAGTAGCTTTTCCATCCACTCTTTGGCTAGAAATCTCATCTATGCATTTGTTTTTGTGCCCCTGTCTGACAAATTTACTCCCTTTAAACCGACATTCGTTGCAAAAAAGACCAACACTGTTGGGAGATGACATGTTATAACTGATCCACGGTCACTTTATAACCTCCTGTCATACTGACACCAAACAAAGATGCTATATATTTTTTTTTTTTTTTAGAATGCATGCAAATCATTGGCCATAAAGCCAGGAAGTTTTTCTTCAACTCAACTCGTTCTTTGTCAGTTTTGCTGTCATTACGCATAATAATGTTCTCACTTTAACAATCTATCCTCAGGAAGGATTTTAAGCAGTATCGCACAGCTCCTTGAGCTCACTTTGTTTTGTTTTTTTTGTTTTCTTATATAAATGATGCCTTTCGATAATGCAATGATCTGCGAAGCACATGCTTTGCACACGCACAGGCATTTGGATGTCTCTTGAAAATTGTTTTAATCCTGGTGTCATACGGACATGGATAAAT
This sequence comes from Fundulus heteroclitus, assembly GCF_011125445.2. Taxonomy (NCBI): domain Eukaryota; kingdom Metazoa; phylum Chordata; class Actinopteri; order Cyprinodontiformes; family Fundulidae; genus Fundulus; species Fundulus heteroclitus. The sequence continues at coordinate 4,197,143 of NC_046370.1, read as the reverse complement.
GATTATAGGTTGATAAAGCACAAGAAAGCTAAATTTTTAATAAAAAAAAATCTTCCTGCCTCATTTCTGTTTTTATGCATCATTGCAACATGTTATACTTCTGTTTATCTACTCGTTTTCCTTTGTGTTTTTGACAAAAATGTCAGTATAATACCCTTTTTACTTTTTTATTCGAGTCGATGAGTTTTCCTGAAAAGGGAGAGCTCATAATAATACCTTTGTTCTGTTCCTCAGCAACAATATTTTTAAATAGCTTTTTCAATTCTTTGTTTAGCATTACGAATACCTTAAATCACATGTGTCAAACTCAATGCCCGTGGCCCAAATCCGCCTTTATCCGGCCCTCAAGAGCCAAAAAAGGCATATCATGTCATAAAGTAAAGGCATATATACCTTTGAATCGTATAAAGTGGCTATAACTGTGCTTCCAGTAGCGAAAGTTTGATTTTTTTTAAATATGTAGTAACAGCATCCTGCCACTAAATGTCAGTTTTCACACAACACATTAAAACAACCCAGAAATGTCCAAAAATAGAAAAAGTGATGCAGAATGATAAGTTTAAAGTGTAACTCACCCAATATCAACCTTTTTTGCAGATGAACTGTATAAACTGGACCTAAGGGTGCTACTTTCATGTTACTTTCCTTTTTTTCTGTATTTCTATGTGAACTGAAATTAAATTACGAAATCAAAAGTATCATCTATACAGGTGCAACCGGCCCTTTTAATGACTTCATGATGCCAAAGTGCCCCAGTACAGAAATAAGTTTGACACCCCTGCCTTAGATCATACTCAGGGCCCCAAGATATAGCAAAATGGGCCATTTTTATATGTTTGTGGCTAAAATTGTCACCAGTTTTTCTAAACCAAATCTTATCCAGTCCTGGAAAATGCTAAAAATCCAACGGCAAATTTTTCAAGTCTGTGTAGATACCCTGTGTATAGCCCTACAAAAAAAAAAAACATGAAGCAGTGCTTGGAAAGTTCATTTATAATTCTTCAGAGATGCCGCGAAGAAGTTGAGAGGAATTCTTATCAGCATTACATGCATCGCTAGTTTCCTGTCTGTCCTTGATATGCCTCCGTATTCCTATTAACATGAGAGCAATTCATATGCAAGATGGTGGAAACTATCTCCAAATGCCAAGCCTGTGTGTGTTTGTGTCTGCTCATGTGAAATGACTAAAGCCGATGTGATCCTTTGAAATATGTGCGCGGAAATGAACTTGGATATAAGATAATTGATATAAATGCAGCTTGTAATTTATAAAGACCACCTCGAGCAAAAATTAATTCTGCTGATAAGCTGCGCAAGGTATTTAATTGTGGTGGGATGATGTTTCACTGCAAGCGGGAGTGTTTGCAGAGGAGTGAGTTTGGAGGTTGTGTGAAAAACCTGTGTGCTTTGTGTTATTGCCATCCTTTAGGGACTGAATCTCTACAATTTATTAAATCTGAAAAAATGCTAATCGCAGCAGGTTTACAACTGAGTCGGTAACAAAGGCCTTGAGCAGCTTAAAGCCTTTCTTTTCATCACTTTTGGTTGTTCTCTTAACAAGGTTATATTTAGATCTCGTTATTATAATTTGCATTGAAGAAATATCCACCCCCTTTATTAGCCAAATTAGTCCCAATAAACGAGGTATATGTTTTACTGTAGCATCTAAACAAATGAAAATATATGACAGCCTTAATGATCACTTATTCATTTATGTGGAAAAACTACATAAGGATATATATTTATAGTGTGTAAATCTTTGCTGAAAGGCATAATGTGCAGTTAGGTGCCTTTCTAAATATGCAGTAATGGCGAATGAGTGTTGTTTAAAAACCTTTTTTGAATTAATAAACCGATGATAGTTCAGACTGGAAAGTCTAGCTAACAGACAACTGTCATGCTAAAATAGCATCCAGTCATGCAAAGATCTCTGGCCAACGGTTAGCTATGCAACAGTTCCTGGCTTTTACACTAGACTGCGCTGGGCTTTGCAGTGTTTTTTTTTTACAGGTGTTGCATAACAGTATCCACCTAATTGATTGAATCACAAACAAGAAGAGTAATGCAGCTTGAACATGTTGTACGAGGACAGAAATCTTTGGGACCAGACCCGCCTGCTCTGACCATCTAGTGCTTCTAATATCTGACGATAACAGATCCGTGTCTCTCCACATTGAGGTCATTAGGAAGCGTGTCTTCTGCGGGCAGTTGCTGATATTTTGCTACGTATGACTGAGTACCTAAAAACTTGTTTATTTTAGATTCAGCGATGAAGAAAGGAAATACAAGTGTGTTTTACATCTATCAGGTATGAGCGTAACTTATGATCCGTGTTTCATGTATACTTGCCGATGGTTGTAAACTTTTAAGCGGAAGGCAATAATAATAGTTTTTTTGGGAGTTTTTCTTTTTTTTCATGCACAATTAGCACCTGACCTGGAGATGAACTTTCAATGCTTTATAAACAATCTGGGTGCTCCATTTTCAATGATTAGCCGGACTTTGTGCACATTCTGTAGCAGTTCTGTATATGTGCATTATGTATGATAATAATTGCATCTCATTTTTTTCCCCAACATACCCAAAATATCCATCACAGGCTGGCTCAGGTGGAGATCATATTGTATACTATGGTGTCTGATGCATAAGGTTGTGCTGCTGGAGTGGTATTTACTTAAAGCTGCAAAGCCGTGATGGGAGTATTAAAAATGCACCCCTTTCAAAGTGATTTTGTATGAATTAGATGTGTTTCCAGTTTGACTAACAATCTTCTACAGTAACTATGGCAGCAGCACTTCATGTAGCAAATAGCGGCTCTATGGTAATCTGCTTTGCCAGATACTTTTCTGAACACCGCAGCTGTATTTTATATGCAACTGATAATATACCGGAAGCCCTTATTTTGCTCACACAAATTAAAATATTTGCTTTTAATTCCAATTGATCTACAAAGAAAAGATGATCACAGATCAGAGCACATTTAGTTAACAGCAGCACTTTCCCAGCAGTAGTAACACAGAGAGGAGTGAGACGAGCGCAGAGTAGCATGTCTCTGTCAGGTTGGTCTCAAGTCTTTTTTTCTGTCTTTTTATGAACTCAAACTTTGTGTGTAATGTTGATAGACTTCCAGAAATGTCATAATACATCAATATAAACATATATCATTTGTTTTACTATATAGATTGTATTTATTATAGGATTTTTTTCCCAGGGCAGATGCTCTAGTTGTGCGATAAAGCAGAGTCCGTTATTCACAGCTGTTTGATGATGTGCCATGTTGTGATCAAGTTTTTTTGGTTAAATGTAATAAGTAGGTAATCGCCTCTTCTTGGCTGCCATTTGTTCAAAGACAAATGTTTAAGATGTTTAATGTAACAGCAAAGAACAGAAGTTTTGCCTTATTCTAAATTACTGTCAGTTTTCTGGAGTTAGTGAGATCTGTTTGAATATTTTCTTTATCAACACTGTTCTTGCTCATTTTGTTTCCCTTTTCTTCTCCTCTTTTCTGTCTTCATTTTTACAACTTTTTTTCATGGATGAAAGACAACAGTAAGCTTCCCTCATTGACTAGTTTACCAGAAAGTGAAATTCTTGCTGTAGCTAGTGCTGTGTCCGTATTCGTAAAGTGATTTTTTTTTTGTTTTTTGTTTGCAGACCAAGTAGAGCGTAGAGTACAGCTGTGCGTTCTGAGTGTTTCTCTTTAAATTAGATTATAGATTATAACCCCTCTTGAAGTGCAGTCCTGCTCCCTAAGCGTAGAAGCAGTCAGGCTTGTATTATGGCTCAACAAGCACAAGCAGAATTCAGTCAGTGAAGACAAAACTGTGATTTTGAATTAACACATTGCCATGCACAGTGGAAAACATTATAGTTTTTGTTGTGCTGAAGATCTGAGCACAGTGCCTCGCAAAAATGTTTGTCCTGATGAAACATTTGCATGTTGTGACACATTACAACCAAAATCTTCAAATTAAGCTGTTCTGCGAATAACTCAAAGGCTTATTAGCAAATGTTAGTGAGCTAAACAGCATCATGAAAACCAAGCAACACACCAGACAGTTGTGCAGAAATCTAAAGGCCATTTTAGGTCATTAAACAATGTCCCAAACTTTGAGCATCTCGTGGAGCACTGCTCACTGTATCATCCTGACAACTGAAAGAGCATGAATCTATTCAGAGCTCTGGAAGAGCTGCAGACTTGCAGCTCAAATAGAAGAATCTACGAGCAGGGTAATTATTAGTCATGTGCTGCAGAAATTAGGGTCTTATGCAAAGGTGGCAAGACTTCATCTAGACTTTGATTGAGCCAATTAAAATCCAGATATAATCCAGATGAGAATTTTGGCCAAGATGGATGAAATGAGATCTTCATGGTCGCCATACAATGTGAGCTTGAGTTACGCTGTAAAGATGAATGGGCAAAACTGTCTTTTCTTTCCAGTTTACATTGTGCTGCTCTATGATGCAGAATTAGGATAAAATGCATCTAGGCTTCATGTTTTTTAAACCTACATGAGTATAAAATGTTAAGGGCCACTGTACTCCGACCCCTCACTAGCAGACGCTGTGTTGTTCTTACCTGCACAACAGTAGAAAAGTTTAGACGTGTTTGCATTCCCCTCAAAGTATGTGTGTTTTTGATTCCATCTAAAAACATGGATTGTTATTAGTTGTGATCAGATTGAATGATCAAACCAAATTTCTCTACCATATCTTTTACCTTTGATTTGTTTCATTCCTATTCATTAATTCCCACCTATATTTTCTTTTAAATTCTTTTTTTCCTCCTCCATTTCATTTTCTGTCTCATTTTTATCTCCTTGCTTCCATCTATCAGCCGTTCGTCTATCAGCCACGGTGGTGGTGGCGGCAGCCTTGGCAGCTTAGATGAAAGCGACCGCCAGCGCCTGCTCTCGGACTTTGCCACGCGAGCCATTGCCGCCCATCGCCAGTGCCTCGCTAATGGAGGGGTGCTCAACAAGCTACCCAAGTCCGAGTCCAACATCACCTTTCTCTCGGATGAAAACCCCCGAACTACCAAAAATCCCCTCTACCATGAGGACGGAACCTTAAGTAGCCCTGAGAACCTCGGAAGCAACAAGAAGAGGAGAGATCTTCTTGGGAATTTTTCCCCTTCCAGAAAGGCTCTTCAAGACGCCTGGTTGAGGCTCAGCTCACCTGGATGTGACTTGGGATTCGGGGGTTACAGCGGCACTGATGGCGCATGGGGATCAGGAGGGGGACACAGCTGGACTCTCCCGTCGAGGTTACACAGAAGGGAAATGTATGACGCTTTAAGACGTCAGGTGGTGATGGACCCTGTGCAGTGGGAGCATGAGCTCCTGAAGGCTGAGTTTAAGGAGAGCAAAGATGCTGGTCTGGATTCAGGCTTTGACCATGGACTAGACTCAGATGCCATGGGAAGCCCAGGTCTTGAGCCAAAGTTGACAGTGAAGGAACAGGCCAGACAGTTTGAGCAACAGGCACTCCAGGAAATGAAACAACGGCAAAACAGAGATTCCAGAGGCTCACTGTCCTCTGATATCTTACTTGCCGCCATCACAGATACTCCTCAGCATCAGAAGCACAGTCCCTCCCACAACGCGGCAACTTCGGAGATTGCGGAAGGTCCTCCGAGTATCATCGTAACTCAGAGCGACGGAGGCACTCCTCCGCCGAGCCACAAGCCGACGCCTCCTGTACTGAGGCGCTTCGGAGCAAGTTTAACAGGAAATCACATTGCAGAAGAAAGACTTCAAGTACATTTAGAGGTGATCCCAGATCCACCTTCAACACCTCCACCGCCACCCCCATCGCCACCACCACCACCCCCTCCTACCACTGCTCCTCCTCCTCCTCCTCCTCCTCTACCTCCCTCACCACCTCCTCCTCCTCCTCTACCTCCCTCTCCTCCACGTCCAAGGTACGTTTCTCCTGTCCCTCCTGGCTCTCCAGTTTCATTGAACTCCATTCCTAATGGCGCTTCTCCGCCTCCACGTCCGCCACCCCCGCCGCCTCCACCTCTACCTCCCCCCGTGTCCCCCTCGGTTTTGCGTCCATCCACGTTTGTCCTCCCCACTCTCTCAGAGTTGCCAGTGCTGCGGCCCGTGTCTCTCCGACCGCTGCCCCTTCCCACGGAGCCCGAGCCCTCCCGAAAGGAGCGGAAGGGAATCTTAAAGAACATCCAGAACATAGCGGACATCGAGAAATCGGTGGCAAACATGTTCAGCCAGATAGACCAGAAGCAGATTCCCCTCAAAAAGGTCCTGAAGAGCCGGGCCTCTGTGGATTCTGTGGACAATCTTGACTCCTTGGACACGTTGGTGGTTGGGAGAGAGCCTGAGCAGGGAGAAGGAGAAGGAGGAGCGGGAGGAGGCGAAGCAGAGAATAACCCCCCGATTCGACACATTCCAAGCCCAAACATGAACTCTATTGTCGAAGAGCTTGAGAAACGGTTCCCTTCTCAGTCTACATTGCTCTAGCGTTGCATTGCAGTGAGGAATGTAGTATTACATTACTCTGTAATTTAATGGTGAGCCGTTAAGAAACAAACCAAAATGCATCAGCTAGGATACTTTAAAGGGATGTAGACTTTCATCCCTAATCCTAACCGTAGCCCTGTGCTCTTCTGGAAGGGCTCCCTGTTTTCTTCATAGGGCAAGAAAGAATGAAAACTCTGCTGTGCATAACTTTATGGTTAGAACTCCTCTCTTCTTATTTGACATAAGGTATAAACTGAAAATGAGTAGGAAAAAGTTAAGATGTCTTTTAGCTACCTTAAGGTGACTTACTCTCATTGACGTTTTACATTCAGTGGAAGTAAAATGTGTCCATATTGATAATCCATGCTCCAGTGAATGTTCTTCTCATCAAAATCTGTGAGTGGACGTGGGACAGACACCATCTTTTCCAAAAATTGGAACACAGGACTGAGTTGCTTTTAACACAGAGCTGAGCATCTGAACGAGTCCAGTTTTGGTGTAACAAATGTAAAGAAATCTGCCGGCCACGACAGAACATAGCAAGACGAGGATCCTTTGTTCTTTTTTGGTTTGTTTTTTTGTTTCATAGAAAGTTTTACTTACGTCTTCTTGCAGGGTAGAGATGTTGACTCTATTCGTACTTGAGGTGAAAGACGACCTGACTTTCACATGAATGACTGAAGACTTAACTGGGACTCGTGGTCTGAGACACACATCTCATGAACATTCACTGCAGGGTAAAGGCAGCCCTGCAGTAAGCTACAGAATGCAGCTCCCGCAGATGATGTTAGTATTCTGTAAAGATGACTTTGGTTTATCAGCCATAAATGCTCCCAAACACTGACTACTAACGGTCCATGGCTGTCTGTTTGTGCCGGAGAGAAACCTGTCAGGTTTGGGTTTCTACTGAACGCTGTAATAGATTACTTCAGGTCAGTTCCGAAGAAAATAAAAGTAAACTTTCAGTACCAAATAAACTCTTAAGCTAGCAAAATGACATCAAAAACAACTTATTTGTTTTGTTTTATATTTTAAATAAAAGAATGGTGTGTTCAGTTCAGTTTTAGAAATTCAATATTCTCTCGCTACATTGTGCCTCGCTTTGTATTTTGTAAGTTACGACATACCTTTGAACATCTTTATTGTTTACTTGACGCCAAACATTTAAAACACAGATGTATAACATGCTTTATCTTTGTCCTGCAAATCTCCTGGTTCACAGGAAGATAAATGAAAAAAAAAAACTCCAAAGTCAAAAGGATAACTATTAAATGGTCATGTGGTAAATCAGTAATAACATTTTATTTCATTTTGTTTTAACAAGATGGTAACTTTTTGAAGAAGGTAACATTATGCAGGGGAAGAAAGTGTATAAGTTTGGAGTCATAGTCAACCTCTGCTTTCTTCTGTTTCTTCAGATAATTGGATGATGATATTTTTACTTTAATCTATCCTGTTTCTCTATAATTTCACATTTTTTTCATTCATCCGTTCTTGCTCCATTTATTCCTCTTCACACTTTCCCATTGATATTTCATTGTTTTCTTTTTGCTGTTACTCCATAGTTATTAAGTGGCCACAAAGTTGTTGTTTTTCTTGTTTGTGTCTGCTGTTCCTGTTTTTATAAGCCCTTATTTGTTTTCTGTTCCTTGGATTTTTAGTTGTTGTTGTTTTTTGTCACTGTTTAATCTGTATGTTTATCTTTTATTGTTCTCAAAATTTTTGATCATGTGTTCTTTTCCTCCATCTTCGGCCCAACATCTATTCATCCAGTCTGTTATGTTGTTGTTTTTTTCAGGGTAAAGGCTGTTTATGTGTGAGCGGCAGTGCAAAAAAAAAAAAAAAATCAAGAGTATTTAATTAGACTGATTTTTTTATTGGTATTATGGATTGCAATAAATTTTTAAACAAAGTTGTGTAGGAAGTTTTTTTTTAAATCTTAGTTTAAATAAATTAAGCCTTGTTTGGGTGCTTAATATGATTATATGGTACGTTTTCAATAAAGTATACAGAGCTGTGCTAGGTTTATTGGCAAGAAAAGCTAAATGTACTTATACAGTACTTGCTACAGTAACAAAGACAGAACATAAAATAGTGTGCTTGTGGGTTGTGCTGCATGAGGCCATGGCTCTTTTTACTTTAGAAAGAAGCCTCAGGGTGGAGCAGAACAGCCATGGGCAAAGAGAGAAATATGCTCAGGGAAAACAAAAGCATGTGTTGTTTTTTTAGCTTGATAAAAATCCAACAGAAAACTCTTTATGAGTAGCAAGGTGCATAATGTCCTTCATATTTGCATAATTTCAGGGACGTGGCATAGTTCATTCCCCACATATGTAAGAGTTGGAGCTATTAAAATATGTTTAAAATGAAGAGGTGTTTCCTTTTGCGTTTGAGGAATACAGCGCTTCATCATTCCGCCACCAGAGAATGGAAAAATAGACATGGTAAATATACATAAATTACTATATAATTCTGTATTTGTGTGCTCTTGCACATGGATTGTACTGAAGTTCTTTTGATGCAGACATATTTAAAATCTTGCTGTCGATCTAAAATGAGCATAATGCAAGGAAGCTGTGTTTAATAATAATTTAATTTAATAATAAACCTAGATAAAGATGTATCGCCGTTTTAAACAGTTATTAAAGGTGCTTGGAACGTACAAATGCAGAACATTTACAGGGAGTACCGGGCTGTTTGTCACCTGGAAGCTGGCTGTTGGCCCATTGGGCTGCAGCTTAGTGGCTCCATAGAGGCTGCGGTGCTGCACCAGGATCTAAGGAGTATGAAGCAGTTCTACATCATGGGCTATTTTAATCCACCCAGCCGTGGGCCCGGTTTGCAGCGAGGTTTAGACGTGTAATCCTCACAAAAACACCATCTAAAGAAATGCCAAGACAGTTTTGCAGAAGGTTCTCTGAACAGGTGCCATTCGTGAAACAGGGCGATTGTTCGCTTTACTCCTATAAGAATCAAACGTGGTTAAAATGGCCCCCCTTTAATATTTGAAATCACTTCAAGAAACTGATAATGTGCAAAGTATTCATACTTCTTCACAGTTGTTCACATTAGAACCACAAGCATTAATGTATTACTTTAGTATTTTACTATTTTATGTGATGGACTATAACAAAGTGCTGCTTGATTTTGAAGTAGAAGGGCACATGTATGTTTTAAAATCTTTGACAAACACAAATTTAAGAAGTGTGGCTTTCATTTGTATTCATCTCCCTTTACTCAGCAAGCCGACCCCCCCGTCCCCCCCACCCCCCTCCACCTCAGAGCCCTCAGAGGTTTTTTACAGAACATTATTGAACAAACATCACCAGAAAGACCAAGCAACGCCTCAGACAGGTCGGGGATAAGGATGTGAAGAAGTGTAAAGCAGGGTTAGGTTATAAAAAAGCATTCCAAGCTTTGGACATCTTATAGAGGGCTGTTCAGTCAATCATCAGAAAATAGAAAAAAACATCGCACAACCGCAAACCCCAAGACATGGTGTCCTCCTACACAGACAGACTGGGCAAGGGGAGAAGTATTCAAAGAAGCAGCAACTATGTTCAGCCTGCAGAGCTCTGCAGCTCAAATAGTTGATAGATCAGGTTTTTTTTGGATTGGTGAGGAAAGTAAGACAGATATTAAACAACATTTTGCATTGTGTTATAATGGAAGGCCTGTTTAAGATGTGAAATACGGGGCTATTCCATATTTTAAAAGAGCTACAAGTAAGATATTTACTGTAAAATCAACCTAACTCATTTTCGTTTCTCACCTGGGATGGAAGTAAAATCCCTCTAAACAATCACCATCCTCCCCATCAACAATGTCTTAGTCACGTTTTGCTCCTTTCAAACCTGGAGGTACAGTCCGGGACGACTTTGATTAAGAGCGTAGCCCGTGTTTACTTCCTGGTTCCTGAGCCAATCATATGAGAGTTCCCAAAAACGGAGCTCAGCTGCTGGTATTTTATCTTGGAAAAAGAGCAGCAGCCTGCAGAAATAGAGCAGGATACAACTTCATACAATGCCCTGTTGAGTAAATGGAGGGGGGGGGGTGTTAATGTGTGTTTTTCAGCTTTTCACCCTTTAGTGTCACTTACAGCTCCTTTAAGGGATGGCTGGCAGGCCTTATTAACTCTCACCTGAAACTCTCAAAATGTATCTTACTGTTCCTTTCAATAGCTGCTGAAAGTTTTGAATTGATTTCTAATCTTGTTCTTTTTTTTTGGTTTTACAGAGGCGGGTATTCTTTTTAGATCTATTGTAAACAGAGCTGATCCCACATCTTAAAACTCTGTTAAGCAAAGGCAGGAGATTATCAGCAGCTGCCTCCTTGTAATTGAATTCAAAGGACAGTAACAGTAACGGCGGGCGCATTTCGTCGCACTTCTGCTGCATTTGACATGAATGTAACAGTTGATACGTGAGACACTTATATAGAAAATATGAAGACATCTTATGAACCAGAAGACTCGTTTGTGAACTAAAATGTGAAATGTGAAAAGTGAAAAAAGTCTTTACTAAGCATTAGTTTACGTGTCACTGAAATGTGCGGCACGGACTGACACACAGCATCATCCCATCTGCTCTCTCTAATCTCCAAACTCTTGAGCAATATATTGTTGTGGCAACAAACTGTGTGGTGGGGGGGGGGGGTTGTCAATTCATTTTTGCTTTTGATATTGATCCAAATTTTGAGGCAATCGCTTCCTTTCTAGCAGATTCAGCTGCCATTGTCTTGCTCAGATTGCCGCGTCTGTTTCGCAAGACTGGCACTGCTGATCACGTCGGTGTAATTGTATCCAATCATGGTGTGCAGCCAAATAAAACACACTGTGATGTTGACACCCTTGGCATTACGAGAAGATTTCCACTGTCAGATACCCCGCTGGACTGTTTCCTCCTGTAATTTTACAACACAGTGAGTCGGGATGTTTTTTTCAAAATGCTCAGCGGCGTGTTTCCACCGACGCAAAGTCATCATCCAGCTATCGACTCTGAGTTGTCATGATGTGTTTTTTTTTTTTTTTTTTTATCAAGGGGCTGTGTGTGCTCCAAACAACATCAGCATCACACATTGAGACGAGTGGCTCGGCAACGAGCAGCAGCGTGAATATGCAAACACACAGGAGCGGCGAACAGGTTGCACTGCGTCTGTTTCGTGTGACGGGGCTGGAAACGTTTTATGTTGAGATTAGTTTTCAAACTCAGTTTGCTTCGTCTTATTGCGCATCCACACGGCAGATCTTCTCACGCAGGGGGGATTGTTCTCTTTACTTTTTTTTTCAGATGCTTTTTGTAAAAAAAAAAAAAAAGCAGAGAGAGCATCACAACATCTTTAGAAACGTGTTTGTTTTTAACCATTTCATGTCGAACTGAGAAAGATGTGTCATACAAAGCGGTTGTGCTTATGGGAGGTAATTGACGTTGCCCAGTCAGTTCATCTCTCTGTTATCTTGCAGCTCCTCTGCCATCTAGGCTTTAGAATTGGGTTGATCACAGCCTCTGTTGTCCGCTGCAGTCCGGTTTGGGCCGTCCGTATAGGGTCTGTGAACTCTGGGGTTTTCTACACTTCTGGCAGCTTAGCGCTTCTCCACTGGATCAATTATTTGAGGGGGGATAACACAAACAGAAACACAAAGACGAACGTAACGGGCCGAGAGCCTCTGGTATCTGCAGGGCTTTTAATTGGCTGTTGGTTTCTTGGAGCTTCCATGCAGCCCCCAACAAAAGGTGATGGTTTGTCAAAGCCAGCTAAGAGTTAGACGCAAAGCAGAGCACCTTTGTGGTGCTTCAGATGGCTGCTATGCCAGTGGAAACAAAATAATCGATGCCAAGTGCAGTTAAGCCCCAAAGCTCAGCCAGAGTCCTGACTTAAATGTGTTTGAAAATTTGTGGAGGAACTTTAGGGTGATGGCTCACCGTGAAAGAAACTAAAAAAAAAAAAAAAAAGTTCTCCAGCAATTCTAAGAAGTCTTTAATTATAGCAATACAATTAAATATTATTGTATCATAGCGTATTAAAGTACCACCACATTTTTTATTAAAATGTAATGAAAGCAAGATATGTTTTATTTTATAATGTTTTGTTATATTCTGAGAGAGGCCTGTCTCGCCACCTCTCAGAAACAAACTTCTGGGAAGTTGAACAGGAACACATTTGAAATCTCAACCTGCCTGGGGTGTAAATAATTGTGGGTTTAACTATAAGCTCTCCATCTATTTTAAAGAAAAAGAAAACTCACACAGTTCCAGATTGCATGAATTTGGACTGTGAGAGAAAAATTGAGTACTTGTAAAAAAAAAAAAAAATTATTCCCACACATCCATGGGGAGAAGATGAAAACTGAATGTTTCAGAGAGGAAACCACGGACCTTCTAGCCATCTTAGCACAGTGCAAACCCAAACTTGAGAGGCATTTGGTTATGAATTATGAATGTAGAGAGACCCAATAAAGTATCATTTCCTTTAATAATAAGCTGATCTGAACACGCTGTGTGGTTTATTATACAGAGCCTGGCACACAGGCCGCATTTGGATTCCAGCTACTGATATCAAAATCAGAATACTTCATTGATCCCTGGGAGGGAAATCTTGTTTTACAGCTGCGGCCATCCAAAGAACATGGACAAAAAATACATAAAGAAATAGTAATACAAGCATAAATATATTTGTCTAATCAATATTAAGTCCGATTTATTCTCATTGTAAAAGCAAAACACTTGCTTCTATTTTTGACTAAGTTATAAAAATGGCTATTAGGAGCTCCTTGTTGTCACATTTTGTGTTGGTTTAGCGTTCTTCAAAAGCGGCTGTATTTAATTCACAAGTGAGGAAAGAGCGGAACAAAGACGAGGGAAGAGATCCCATTACAGAGAGAGAGCTGAAGGAGGCACAGACTGTGAAACAGATGGAGGAGAAGGAAGGGAACGGGGTAAACGTACATGACCACGGAGCGTCTCTGTAAGGGAACCGAGTGATAAAACGGGAACCAAAAGAAGGATGAGACCATTAGCAGCTTGTTATGGTCTGCTCCCTAACACCTAATAGCATTTACCCCCTTCCCATCTCTGAAGCATACCGCAGGACAAGGTGGGGAGGACGGACAGAGTGGGCCGTGTCAGACGCGTGTGCGTGCTCGGTGGAGATGAGACGGCATTCTGCGGGTTTGTGTCTCGCGGGGACCTCATGATGCATCCGTCAGAGCCACAAGGGCACAAAGATAGACTTATCTTCACACGCTGACTGCGCCGCACACATCGCCCGGCACGAAACGTTGGCCGAAGACGCAAACGCACACTTTGGTTTTGTCCTTTCGTTTCAACATGCGAAGACCCACTTAACCACCCCGTTCATCTCAAGCCATCAGTCCTTTCGTTTACTCGCCCGTTCAGCCACTATCAGCGTAAACCCTGTTTACCTTTTACAGCTTATCTGCTCTTTTTTGGGCCGACTTTCATTCTAAGGTGGATTTTGATACTGAACAAAGACTCCCAATATCCCCCTGGAGTGTGTATCTTGTTTATGGAAGCGGCACAGTCGTGTCCTCATCTGAATTTCTGAAAGAAATCAATGAAATGCTCAAGCGCCTGAATAATTTGTCTGGGCCTGTGAATCCGATGTGTCCTCTAAAAGGCTGCATTTGTTGTTCTGTGATATATCTTCATTTTACCAGCTCATTACTTCTGTTACACCCCACAGTGCTTCCTGTAGTCTCCTGGTTCTGGCACATTGACAAAGAGGCTAGTGTCTGCATTTCCTTCCTTTTTTTTTTTTCCTCACTTTCTTACGTTGAGTTGTTCCACTTTCGCTGAACCTTATTGTGTTTTATTTATGACTTTACTTTCTCAGAAGGTTATTTTTTTCACATTAGTTGGAAACAGTGTGAACTTTTTGTTTGAATGCTGCCAGCTCATCATGTACAGTATGAACGTTTGACTTTGAAACTTGCTGTCTTTGAAAGCTATGATGTTTGTTTAAAGTGGAAACTACTTTTTGTTGAAAAATAGTTAAATTGAAAAAAGTCATTATCTAGAAAAATAAATTTCAAATACTGAGAAGTCAGAATGTAAAAAAAAACAAAGTCAGATCAATAACGAAAAAAACTAAATGTCAAGAACAAGTATAAAATAAATAACGTTGAAATGTCAAAGAAAACCTTCAATCAGAAATCTAAGGCAGAAGCAGCAAAACTTACACACTTTTATTTAAGATTATTTAAGATTTCTGACATTTTCTTCACCTATTTACTTTACTCTCGACATTACAGTAACTTAATCAACTTTTCTAACTTTATTCTCAATTGCGAATGCTGGACAAGAAAACATCCAAGTTATTTGTTCCAAGCGACCCTAACACTGTTGAATAAAGCAGTTGTTGAGTTTCTGTCACTGTTTTTGTTATCTCACCAAATGAGTAACCATAAGTTTACTTGTTAAGACCAAAGCTGTCAAATGGCATGGTTATATAATATTACAATACAGGAAATTGAGCTGTTTTCCCACTGTTTCTTATCTTGCCATATATATATATATATATATATATATATATATATATATATATATATATATATATATATATATATTACTGTGAAAACACTTTTTATTTAAAAGCAGATGTAAAGATTTTAAGCACATTTTCTGAAACATCAAATCCAGTCAACCATTTGAAAAACGAGGCCCTGTTACATATATTGGATTTCGGTTATGTGCTTCTTTGTCAGGACGGTGTAAGTCTTTTTTTTATACATTTATTGATGCTCGCCTGACAACCTAAGGATGAAAGTTCATATGTGGGGTATGCGTGGAGTTTGAGTCGAGACGCTGATGGCTCAGCACCTTCATCCCAGACACAGTTGGCTACCTGGTTTAACTGGAGATCTTCAGACATTGTGTACGCTGAGGTATCAGATGCGTAGCAATGCAATGGTGGAACTAGCTTGAGTTTATGTTGCCTGTCTTCATACTCTAATGAACCGCAATGCAACTACACAATGGTGTCAAATGGAAAATGAAACAAAAAATAAATTTTTCATAGAAAAATTTGAATGCAAATTGAACTGTTTCGGTTCAATTTGCATGTTATCTCAGCCATTACAAGGCCTTTGTTGGGCAACACTATAAAGCTTGGAACGCCACACTACTCTAGACATTTTGAATTGAGAAAGCTTCCTGGATGGGAAGCGAAACGTCTTCAAACTTTGGAAAAAAGTTGTCCAGTTGTTTTGTTTTTTAACTTTTTTGGAATTTCTGAATTTACCAATTCACACTAACTATATATATTTAGTTAATTCTATATATTACAGAATCCTGGAATGCATTTTTTTTACATTGGTAGAATTGTCAGTTTTGTGTTTTAAACTAAAGTACACACCATAAGTTTGTTGTTTTGTAGTTTGTAGAATATGATTTATTTCCAGGCACATGTTGCTAGACTGCAGAATAACGTTGCAAACTGCAGTTTCTCAGCCCTTTATTCATTATTCTGCACCCCAGTCATGTTTTTTTTTTTTTGTTTTTTTTTACTAAAGGGCCACAAAAGATTTGCCGGCCGGATGTGAAATGCCTTCCTTACTCGTGGTTTTATTAAACATTATACTGATTAGGTCTTTGTCTTATTATATTGTATTTTCCCTCTTTTCCCCTGACTAGTCATGGTAAAAAGAGAATAACCCCTTTATAAATTTTAGGTTTTTAAAGTATAAATGATAGGCTTCTAAATGTATGTTTTTGAAACCCCTGTAACACAATGTCTCTTTACTAAGCTAAGATGAAGACAACATGGAAAAATTTGTGGAAAACCCCAAACTTTGCTGTCTATAAAATACATAAAATTCTAGAATTTAAAAAGGAATGTTTCTTATTCTTTTTGTAATGGCTGTTTTTGTAAATCTTTGGAGATGCCATGTTCCGCTGCGACCCCTACAAAGCATTCTCTTTGACTCTGCATTTAGAAACAACATAAAACAATCTGTATCATGTCAAATGTTATATGTTTAAGGGCTTTTCTGGTGATATTTATCTTAACCTTGTACTGTTTCTGTCTTCAATTGTCTAGGCGTGGATATGGGCAACATGAGGTAAGCGTCTTTCTTTTGTTGCTTACAATAATTGGATATCTTCATGTATTATTTTCTTTTAGTGTCATTCATTTGGTATTTAGTTATCATCTTCTTTGTTCTCTTCTGTTCTTTGTTCTTCTTTGTTTGATGCAATAAAGACAAAGTTGCATGCATTTGTGTCTTCATAACTGCCTTTTTCATATTTTCCTTTTAATCTGAGTTCAAACCGACTTCCAAAGTGATACAGTATTTCTATTGTGTAAAAGATAAAAAAATAAAAAAGTCTTATAAAGTTACGCCTTCATCTATAGACTGAATGAAAGCCGTCTTCTGAAAATTTTATTGCGTCCCTGATCAAAATGTCACTGGGATTTAAAAGAAATTGATAAAAAAAAGATAGAAAATGAAAAATGTACCGTGTTTAACATTGAAAGCAGTGTTACTTTTTGCTGTAGATACACAGTTTTAGGGTAGGAAGGGAAGAAGGAACTTCTGAATTTTGGATACCAGTGAGATTTGAGTTAAGATCTGGGGGAACAACAAATGTTTTCGAGAACTTTTTGATGAGTTGTTAGTGAGGCAACAAACTCCCTGTTTGGCTGTACAGTAAAATCTGAAGATTTAGCAGACAGGAGTGGAGGTGGACTATATTACAACAGAGTTAAAACAACAACAAATGTGTCTCTAGTGGCAGATGTGTCAGAGGCGGCTGCAAAATGCTGAATAATTCAACAACAAGCTTCTACTATGGTTTTAAATTGGATTTTTATGCCCCGATACCAATCCAATTACTTAAAATAAACCATTCACCTATAATTTCATCTGCATTACTCACCAATGATGTCCTAACTAGCTAACGCCAGTACTCATATGTCTCATTCATAATTTTGCTTGAAACATATTTTAATATGTTGCCAATTGTGTGTGCGGGCTAAACAGGAAGCGCTGTTCTCTTGTCTCATAGACTTTGGCTTTGCATTTGTACGGCACAAAGTTTAAAGGAGCAACAAGTGAAATTTCATTATTTTAGATAGAACTAAGAAATAGTTTTGTGAAGAACTAAAGGTAATATTTCAGATGGACTATGGTGTGATGTCACACACCATCTCTCTGTGTTGTTCTCCAGTCTCTTGTTTACACAGCCAGTGCACGTACGTCAGTGTTGTAGAACTCGAGTCCGAGTCATTAGCTAAATTTAGAGACTCGTGACTTGACTTGGACTTGAGCACTGATGACTCGAACTTGGACTCGGACTCCTACATTCAGATCATTCTGACTCGGAAATTGAGAAAAAGACTCAACTTTTTTATATAATTGGGCTATAATTTTAATATGTCATTAGAATATTATTTGGTGTATGATTTTAATATCTAAATGGCGTACCGCGCACGTGACGTCACCATCTTATGAGCAACGCCCCTTGCCGCCAAAGTAGGGCAAACAGTGTGAGAGTGCATGTAGCAACCAGCCATTACACATGCAACAGATACAACTATATGACCGACTTTTCCGCTGTTAAACTTTCACAAGAGGATGTCCAGGCGCCCATTTTACTGGTAGAACTGTGGAACAACATACCAACGTTCAGCTCAAACGATGGCTTGAGTGTCGAGGTCTTAGAAAGACTGGAAAACGGACCAGTTGATAGAAAGGTACGTCGATGTTTTTCTCCTGCTCGGCGTTCATGGCGTCAGCGGGCGTTTTTTTTTTTTCTGTTTGTAGTCACCGTCCAGGAATCGGTATAAATTGTCCGGTCCGCCGAATAATTTAGTCCGGTCCGGTGGCCAAATGCATTATCATTATTCAACGGCTGTATCTCCTCGCTGCATCTGCACCAGATTTTTTGTGAGTCATGAGGGAAAGCTGCCGAACACGTTTGTGGGAATCGCCCGGTGGACGGGCGAGGAAAATGCGTGACAGCATCTGCGGTGGCGGGCGGCGGTGCGCGAACCCCGCCGGCCGGCCGGAGCCGCGGCGGTGGCCAATAGGCCGGAGCGCGCTTGGCTGCGAGGGCCGATCGACGCCGCTTGCGGCTTTAACATCCTTCATTTGCGGCCTATCAGCGTACCTCGAGTCGCTGTTGCACGTTCCATAACAACAATGTTTAAAAACCATGGTTAGGAGATGTCTTAGACTTGGAAAAAGCAGTCGTTTACCGAGTAAAACCAAGGGTAACTACAGCGAAAGAGTGGAGGAAAACGCATATTTGCCCTGTACGTGATATGACGTTACGTTCTAAAAATAGTTCGCTCGCGGAACGCCATTATTAGTGCAATGGAATGTTACTGCTTCATGTCATACATCACACGTCACAGCATGTTCCTACAACGAACTTGGATCAATAGTGACTCGACTCGGACTCGACTCAGATTTTTTTTTTAATGACTTGGACTTGACTCGGACTTGAACACTGGAGACTCGAACCTGGACTCGGACTCGAGGCATAGTGACTTGACTACAACACTGACGTACGTGCACGTGAACAGCTGCCCACTCAGAGCTGAGCCCCTCCCTGCCCTAAAATGCCACCATCAGAGCAGCGCAGCATTGAAGCAACATGGCGGAGAGCACCCTCAGCAGATCAAAATGTTCTTTTGCTAAAAGCATTATAAACTTATCACTTACTTCTTCTCTAGACACGATCCTCCGAAAGGTGATGCTGTTTTGCTGTGTATTTATCCTTTGCAAATATGCGCACATAACGCGAGAAGGGGAGGGGAAAGGAGGGGCCAGGTTGTAGCTGGTGTGGAGACAGACAGAGCCATGGCTTCATACACGTCTCGTTTTGGTCTACAGAGGGCGCTCAAGCCCCACCTAGTGGTGAAATATCACTTAGTGCTCCTTTAATGCTTAGTGGTTAAGTGTCTCTCCAAGCCGTCTTACTAACAATGACAGCATTGTGGGAAGTGTGGAGAACCTGTCCCACTCCACAGACAGGTAATACAAGCTATCTTCCAGCATAGCGTCACTATAAAGGATTAAAATCGATTTGATTTTTAGTTTTGAAAAACTAATTTGTACAGTGAGTTTAATAAGAAAGTCGAAGACAAATTTAAAATTACACACAGTAGAAAAAATATATGAATCAGAGTTAAGTTTCATCAATAACTCTGATACCAGTTATTTGAAGATGCCTTGCTTGTGACCCTGAGCTATTACATTGGGTCGGATTGGTACGGGCCTAGATTTACAATTTATAATTTGCTTTTAGTGCTCACGTAATCTGATTATAATAATTTGGATAACTTCCTTGTATTTTATTTTAATTTTCTGCCTCCTTAAAGCACACCAAGGGACATCTATTACAAATTGACTTAAAAAAATGCATGAGAAATTATGATAAAAATATCTATCAGATATTATATATCCTAATAGACCAGAAGGGACAGATGTTTCAGATGTCTATCAATGGAAACCTAAACACAACTGATCGTTCTTAAAATCGAGGGTTTTCTCATAAAGGTTGGTCGGTGTTGTTCACTGATATTCTCATTTCTGTTGACATTGTCTATTTTGCACTCACCTGATCATTATAACAGTAATTTAGAAGAGTGCCAAAAGCTATTCGGTCCTGCAATGTTCAGTCCAGGTTCTGGTCATTGCAGAAGTGAACCAAAACTGAAATCAGGTACAAACATTTCTGCTGTTGTCTTTCTTTCCATGCTCTGCTCTTCCTTCCTTCTGGAAGACACAGCAACTTCTCCGACCCTCTCTGCTCAGGCCAGAGGTATTCTGTTCTTTATTTCCTTTTTTCTTACTGTTTGCTACTCTACACGACTCACTTGTGTTTTCCTGTTTGCTTGTTTCTATCGTTTTTCCTAAAGTGCCTTTCAGGTAGTAGCTTGGGAGTGTGATTAGCTGCTAACATCTGCCTTTAAATTTAACAGGAGTTATCAATGGAGTCAGGCATCGATCCTGGCCAGGACTACTACACACAAGATTATTACAACTATGACCACGGGTTAGTACATTTCTCCTCATTATGCTGCAAAGATTACTTTTGTACTTGCAAATTACAGTTTCACCCATTTGCTCTTGCTCTATAGATAGTTTGCTTAAAACTCTTAAAGAATTAGCAGGTTACCAACTCCATTCAATCAATGTATATTCATGTCTATATATTGAGAACATTTCTAACTTTTACAGAAATCTGATCACCACTCAGTGAAACACTAAAATAAAACATTTGATTATTGATATTATTACAGATGTTTATGGTTATTAAGACAAACCATAAACTTGGAACATGCTTTTTCAGATCAAATAAAAATGTTTCTTTAAGCAGCAGATGCAAAATATACCAAGGAAGAAACATGGTTTCTACAAAGTGTAGAAAAAGTCTGGAATTTGAGTTCCATGTTCTCCAAGCCTGGATAAGTCTTGAAAAATGAAGTTAGAGCGTATATAAAACAGTAGATTCCCTGGCTTTATTCACTATGTCACTGTCAATATGTTTTCTCCTTTAAACGTCCTTCCTTCCATCTTTATTTACTTACTCCTTCCTTTTATTTAAAGCTTGTCTACATGGGAAATATCTTCCATAAATGTATAGTGATACTTTACAGAGAAGGTTATGGAATTTAAACTATGGAAAGTTAAGTCTGGGAAATTATAAAGTTCTTACATGAAAACTGTTTAGGAACCCTATGCTCCAGCCTTTTTAAATCACACTATTCATTACAGTTGCTGCTTTTTTATTCCTTCCCATGCAAACAAAACATTTTGAGGGAAAAAAAAAAGTTTGCTCTGCATTTGTAACTTTTTTTTCAATGCAAATTGCTATTTTGTATTCCAACTTCTGGAATTTTGTTTTTCTGCTTGTTTGTCTTGCTAGCCTTTTTGTGACTCTGTTGCGGACACACACAAGTTGTTTGCTAGAAAGTCTAACCAGAAAGACACACAAACCAAAGAAAACAAAAATAGTTTTAGAAGCATTTCTTACCAAACCAGAAGTTTATTTATGTTTTAATTTGTATTCTGATGTGCCGAGAATGGTTCTTATGATTGTCATCTATGGGTCAGGATGGACAGGCTATGGATGTGTCTGTGATATCTGCAATTTTTCTCAAATAGAAATGAGAAAAATTGCATAATATATGACTTGATCACCATGGCTCTCCAAAAATCTTTAAAAGCAGGGCAATATTAGTGGATGTGAACTTTAGCTAAATAGTCTGTAAAGACAGAATAAATAGGCCTATGTATCTACCTTGGAATTGTATTTTTTTTTTTACTTATTTTTCTAACAATTTCTATCATGAAATACATATCATAGTATATGTATATATGGCTGTAATAGAGCAATGTGAATATACATGTATGGCAAATATTTACAATGTAGGAGTCAAAAACAAAGACCGTGCGTTTTCCCATTCTTTTAAAAGTTAGTGCAGAAGGTGAAGAAGATTGTGGAGGTTTCTATTAGCTGATTGTCTTTCTCGGCAAGATCACATAAAAGACAGAATGTGGTGAAACTTAGAAGGACGACGGGAAAGAAAGTTTCTAATTTATTTCTGTTACTTTTGATTATGATAACCTTCACTGAGTTTCCATCAGAGGTCAGTTGTGGTGGCAGAGGACGATGCTCTCTTAAAGGGGACATAACGTGCAAAATCCCCTTTTTTTTGTGTGCTTGGGTCCTCTGGAAGTACTGGAACGTTGTATTTAGTCTCCAAAGCGTTGTTTAGATATCTTCAGATTCCTTTTCGGGTCAGATTTTTCAAGCCGATCAGGTTTTTCTGTTTTATGTTATAATTTCTCCGTCGTTACGTCACAGCTCTTTTTGCTGAACTTAGAAATAAGGTCGTAAGCGTCCCACCATGTTTAGTTGTCGCTTCGATTTTGTAGTCAAAACTCAAGGATGCCAGAAGCCGTCCACAGACACGTCTAAATGTTCAGTTGATTGGTGTATTAACCCACACAAGTCACTCCACCAGCCCCCATTATCAGAACCTTGAGAAGTGCCTGGTTAAACTTTATTTTACATGGGAATGAACCCGCATCAGTGGGGAAAGTCATCCTCGTTTGCTGTGAAGCACTTCAAGGCTTAATGCTTCTGTAATTTTTGCGAGTAATGAAGCAGGATTTTCCCGGAGACTTCATCTGATCGAGGGCTCAGTTCCTACTGAGTATGAAAATGAAGGAAACAGCAAAGCGGTAAGCTTCTGATAACTCTGAAATTTCAGCAGACTTTATTTCAGATATCATAGCGCTTGCTGTGTGCTCGCCTAAAGTTTCTTTAACCAACCGTAGAGGCTGTCTATTCTTGAAGGCTCGATTCTGCTGGTTCGTCCTCGTCATTCTCCTCTTGCTCTGACTGAAACATGTAAGGCTGAATGGAAACGTCTTCCGCTTACATTTTTTTTTTATAAAATTGGGAATAAAAAGTTTCTCTTGTGCTAGATAGTAGTATCTCAGCCATTAAACTACAAAAATCGCAAAGGAAGTGGAGTGGAACGCCGTTGGAGTAGGTGGTGGTGGTGATTTTTTTCCCTTAAAAGAAAAAGATGGAGCCCTGAATGCGTTTTCTAAGATTGTTGCATTGTAGACCAACGCATAGTGGCACACAGTTGTGGAGGAAAAGGAAAGGTGGTTTTCAGAAAGCAAGAAAAAGTGTGATCTGCATCTATCTTCAGCTTTGTTTACCCTGAGAACCCTAAATAAGATTCACTGGTACTATCCACCTTCCAAAAGTCACCTTTGTGATGTTTTATCTCTGTATAAGTTCTGTAAAGGTTTTAGTGGACAAACAGCATCATGTTGACCAGCAGACAAGTCAGAGTTTTAATTGGAGAGGCAGCCAATAGGCCCATGGTGACTCTGGAGGAGCTGCAGCTATCCACATGTCAGGTGGAAAACACTGTTGATAGGATAACCACTAATACACCCCAGAATTCTGGTATTTATACAAGAAATTAAAAGAAGAATTTCCTTTTTGTAATTTTTTTTACAAGTAGAGGATATAGCATGCATGTGACAGAAGGTTCTTTTTCACGTGAGACCAATGCGAAAGCTTTTGGCCTGCATGCAAAATGTCACACGTGAGGGGAAAAAAACACTGCACATCAACCTAAGCAGAAGATTTCCACAGTGGGGCATGGTGGTGGTTGCATCATGCTGTGCAGATGCTTGAAGATGACTGCAGCTTTTCAAATTTTATATCTAAAAAAAAGCATTTGCATACTTTTCCTTCTCCTTCACCTTCATCCACCACTTTGCGCTGGTCTGTGAAGTAAAATTCCCATTAAGGTACGCTGGCGTTAGCGTTTGCAATGTGACTTTAAAAGGTTCGTGCTTTGTAAAGGAGTATAGATTTTTTTTCAAGGCACTAGATGTACAGCGTTTGCATTGTTTTGATTAAGTAAAAAAAAAAATACATCAGTGTTTTATCTCACTTGTTCACCTTGATACGGATGCTTCAGGAAAAGAATACAATGCATGCGTGAGTATGAGTTGCTGAATGTGCATTCGTCACGTTTCTCTGATGTTAAAGTAAACAGGAAATACAGAACAGAAGCTTCAGTGCAATCGCCACGCCGATTTGATCAAAGTGGTTCTGACCAACCACTTTGGTCAGAACCAAAGGAGTCTCGCTGCATCCCTTCGAAATGTGGGATTTATTCTTCCGCTGCCAGCCATCTGCGACGCAAAGTGTCTTTTTTTTTTTTTTTTTAGGGACTCCCAGGAACTTGATTTGATGCACTCAAACAAACACCTGTGACACACAAAAACTCCCACAACAGAAGACATTCACACACACACACACAACTTCCCCTGTGGCAGACATGTTAATTCACCCATACAATCACTCAGAAACACTTTTCTGCCTCAACTTTCCCAAAAATCTCTCTCTCTCTCACACTCACACTCACACACACACACACACACACACACAAAGAGCTAATTCTCTCCACCCATATTTGCAGCACCGTAGCAGCTAATCAGGCAGCCAGCCGTGGAAGCAGACAATGGGCCAGATGCTGGCGGCTTAGAGCAACATCCACAAACTCATGTCTGACTCTACACGCATACAAGATCAGGAAATCAGACTGTGTAAAAATGACACCTAATTAGTTTATTTGTTTCCGCGAATAAACGGCGCAGGTAGAACATGCTGCCGAGTATTAAACTGGCTCTTTGGGTAAACAAAACTCTCCTCGTTTGCGTTTTTTTTTTTTCTGAGACACAAACATATTTACGCTTCCTCTGGAGGCAATTTATTTCATTTGCAAACATGATCTTAAATCCTGATTTGCAATCTTTTGTCCTCTATGTTCATCTGTTTTCAAAACGGTGCAACTTAAATGGGTATTTTCTACAAACACAACTGCCAATAGCCGGTTTCTGATTGGATTCATTAAAAAACTAACTTGAAGCATTTGTCGCAAATGTCTACAGTTTAAATGTTTCTCCTAGATCGCCTCTAGATAAAAAATAAAACGCTGAACCTGATTGGTCAATTGTATCGTTCTGTGAAATATGTGTAATTTTAGTTGGCATGGAATGTGTAGTATGCTGTGCTGGTCGATTATTGTTGACATCACCCTCTCGTTTTATTTTTATGATTCACACTACTTGGTTGTCTGACCTTCTGGGACTGAAAGGTCAATGCCGTGATTGTTACCAAGGCCAAATAATTATAGGCTGAAACAACCAGAAAACAGGTTGGGCTGCCCCAATGGAGCCACTTTAAGAACGTAAGTCAAAATGAGTGAGTCTTCATCCATGGAGACAAAGCGTCTGCATGGAGTGGTGTTAGGTTAATGGCAACAGTATTATCGGGTCAATTGCTGTGACATTTGGGTAGCACTTACATAAACTCTGTAACAATGGTACCTACGGAGTATTTGTAGCATATCCATGTTGCAACACTCCTAAAACATCATGCCCTCTGCAGAAGAATGATTATCAGCCTGTGCCACTGACCTCCAACATTTTAAAATCATTGGAGAAATGATTAAATCTGAGGTTGGATCATCAATAACATCATCATGCCTATACAAGGAAACGCAGTACAAATATTGCCATTTTTACCAATAATGCATCTGGTTCTTGAACTCCTTGAAGGCTCCTCTGCATATGTCAGACTTCTCGTTATTGATTTTATCTTAGCTTTTAATTCAATCCAACCACACATTCTTCTAAAAAAAAACTCACCCATTTGAATATTTATCCCTTTTTGATTAATTGGTACCCATTGCTTCTTTCAAATAGACCCCAACAGGTGAAATTCAACAATTAAACTTGTACTATGCTCCTTTAAAATAGTGAAATTATTTTTTATTGATGTTTTGCGGGTGATAAACAGATTGTAGAGGTCTGGCTGTGTTTCAGTAGAATGGATCGAGGGATGACCAAATGCTGATGTGGAAGATGTTTCATGATTTTTATCTTTTTTTTTTTTATGTTGTGGAGCTTATGTTGTATTTGGTTGAAACGGTTGTTTTCCCCGTCCGGGAAGAATTTCTCCCAAGGGAAACGCATAAAGATTCTCCATCTTATCTTTATCTTAACATGTTAAGAAATGTTTCATTGTCACAAAATAAGTCTGTCGTTGCCTGGCTTAGTTTATAGTCAGATTATATATATGCAACATGTATACATATGTAGCGCCCCCTTGCCTACATTACTGGCAAAACATCCAAAAGCATGTAAAATAACCAAATATGGGACGCCCTGAGTTCTTATCAATTAAAAGATGATAAAACTGTAGTCGTTGTTAGATTAATTATGAGTTTCTTTATAAATGCCTTGTAAATATACCCAGTTTTTACCCAAGAAGAAATCTGTTAATGAAATAATGAATTGACACAGTAAATGTCTTTCTTCTTTTTACTTATGAAAATATATTTTAAACGAAATTACCCGGAATTTAGAAAATTAAATATCTTACATTTGTAAATAAACCATAAACACACTCGAAGAAGTGGGCACAACTTAAAATAACTCAAATTACCTGTATAGCAATGTACAGTCAATAATGAATGTGTCTTAACTCAAAACCTTACAATTAAAGTTTCCCTTTAAAGTTCAAAAATCAAACCCTTGTTGTCCATCAGTCACTTTCAGAGCATTAACAAACAAACACAATAAGCAAAACCATCCAAGTCATTAGTAAATCCTAAGCTATGCCGGCTTTATAATAACTAAAATGATCCAAAAGTACCCGTTGCAGGCCTGAACGTCGCTTGTGTGCGTGGAGGCCTGAAAACTTAAACACTGGCCGCTTCACTCAATGAGCAAACAAAATAAATTGACTCTGTACCTGACTCGTTGTGTCGGAAGGTGAACAGTAGAGCGTTCATGTGCTCACAGCGTGGACCTGTCGTGGCTCGTGGCTCCGCACGCGCCTCCCGCATGGACCCCCGCAGCACCGAATCCCCCGGTCCCCACCGTGTAGTCGATCTCGGTCGTCTTTTCCAAACAACCACAACTCTTCCGGTGTCCAAGACGATTCTCGCCTCCAGATTCACAAAGAACAGCAGTCGTGTAGCTCACCAACGTGATAGCCACCCCTCCTCGCCGTCTTTTAACCTAGCGTGCTCTCGCGGGCGTCGCGTCAGTTTTCACAACAGTCCAGGTTGCGACTTCTTGAAAACAACAGAGGAAAAGTGTCCCACCGCACATAACTAAAGTCCACTGCTTTTATAAATGTTCTGGCCGAACACTTGACTGCAGCTGCCTTTCCTTAGCTAGGAAAAGTCTTTGCTTAGCTCATGCTAACTGGGAAGAGCAACCGAGCAGACTGACTCCTTCACCCCCTCCGTCGAACTTCCCCCTCTACTCCTCCCCTTCCTATTACGCAACAGTCCAAGGATCAGTATCCTTAACCAATTACAAATTAGTAAAATAATTTGGCAGTTATTAAATACAGAAATAAAATACAAATTTATACATAAAGGCATTTGACATAGGAATATTACTAGTGTTTGGAAATTGCTTTTTTTTTTAATGTTTAACATCACTTGAATTGAAATGAATGAACCCAAAATACAACACGGGCTACACTCTCCCCCACTCAAATGGTTTACATGTCCCTATGAAACCTAATTCCCATGAACAGGAATGAAAACATAATTTTAATAACACAGAAAATGAAACAACAAGTCCCTTAACCAATCTTTATGACTACACCCCTATGTACTATAGTCAAAGGCTGATCTTTAGGCTTCCCTGCCTCATCATAAGTTAGTCTGATAATAGGTTTAACCGACCTTTTTTCACGTTGGGGCGTTCGCTGAGGTTTGACTTCCTCTGTCACTCTGACTGGAGAATGTCTTTCAGGCTCTGTACTATCTATTTCTCCAGCAGACATTTCTACTTCATCGGCAGCATTGATGTCACCATCACAATAGTCGACAATGCCTTCTGACAACACATCACATTCATCCCCCTCGTGATCAGACACACTGCCCTGATCATCAGCAGCGTTCTGTACCTCACACTCATCATCTCTGTCTGAGACAGGATCCACCAGATCCTCAGGCTCTAACCTCCACCTGAATCTAGGTTGACATTCGAACTCAGAATCGCTAGATTCCTCATCCAGCGGGTAACCCACATCGCTTTGAGACCTTTTAGCCTGTGATTGATGGGTTACTGACTTTCTCTGACTCCTAGTCACAGCCCTGTTGGGTTTCTCTGGAACATCTAACTCCTCAGAAATTCTCACCAAACTTCCAATAGGCAAAATGTTGTCTCTGTGTATAGTCCTCAGCTTCCCCATCCCACTTTCGGGCTTCACCCGGTAGACAGGCAAATCAGGGAGCTTTTCCATGATCACATAAGGTACAGAGTTCCACCTACACTGCAACTTATGTTTC
Organism: Fundulus heteroclitus; assembly: GCF_011125445.2. Taxonomy (NCBI): domain Eukaryota; kingdom Metazoa; phylum Chordata; class Actinopteri; order Cyprinodontiformes; family Fundulidae; genus Fundulus; species Fundulus heteroclitus. Next base: position 4,168,779 of record NC_046370.1, on the reverse strand, counting down.
CCGTGCAACCCCAAGTTCTTCAGGAGCACTCGATCACCTTTGACTAAGGTTTGATTGCGTAGAGCTCTCTCATAGTTCTTCTTGTTTCTCACATGAACTTGAGTTGCAGACTTGGTAGCTAACTCGTAAGCACGCTTTAAGTCTCTTTTGAGATCTTCCACATAACGTGAATGACTGACTGGTTCTTGGTGATCAGTACCAAAACATACATCAATAGGCAATCTGGCCTCTCTGCCAAACATGATGTAATAGGGTGAAAACCCCGTAGCATCATTCTTGGTACTGTTGTACGCATGTACTAACTGACTCACATGACGACTCCACTGACGTTTGTGGGTATCTCTCAAGGTTCCCAGCATAGATAACAGCGTCCTGTTAAAGCGCTCCGGTTGTGGATCGCCCTGCGGATGATAGGGTGTCGTCCGCGACTTACGGATTCCCAAGGTTCTCAGAAGCTCCTGTATCAACCGGCTCTCGAAGTCACGCCCTTGGTCCGAATGAATTCGAGCTGGAAGACCATAGTGAACGAAGAACCTTTCGACCAAGACCTTGGCAACAGTGACTGCTCGTTGATCTCTAGTCGGGTAGGCTTGCGCATAGCGACTGAAATGATCGGTCACCACGAGAATGTTAGAAACCCCACTGGAGTCAGGCTCTAGTGAGAGAAAATCGATACATACAAGTTCCATAGGTCCTGCAGAAGTAATCTGGTGTAATGGAGCAGCTCGTGGACATGGACTCTTCCATGTGACACACTTCCCACAGTTGCCTATGTATGTCTCAACAGTGTGACTCATCTTCGGCCAGTAGAACCTTTCTCTCATTAATTCTACTGTCCTCTCTACACCCAAGTGTCCCATGTCATCATGCAATGCACGACACACCTGTATTCTGAACTCTTCGGGTAAAAGCAGCTGACGGTGTTGTTTACCAGAAGCTTTGATTTTCACTCGGTAGAGTAATCCGTCTTCAATCTTTAGCTTGGTTCTCTCTCGTTTCAGCAAAGAAACATCGGCATCAGCAACATGAGAAGGCCAGCGACCTGTGTTCAAAGCCTCTCTTACGGTTTTGAGGACAGGGTCTTTGAGCTGAGCCCTTTGCAAGTCGTCAGGGGTCAACCGTTCTAGTTGTCCAACATTCAGGTGGGTTGCAAAACAATAGAGCTCAGGAACGCCCTCTGCAGGAACTCCTAGTCTTTCAGCCACACACACATCTTGTGCGTGCACTTGACTGCAAAGTGTTTTCACGTCACCCTGACCCAGTTTCTTCCAGGGCTCTGCTTCAACTTCAGACCAGTTACGTGAGAGTAAGTCAGCGCCAATGTTCACCTTTCCAGGGTGATACTTGACTTCAAAGTCATACATGGCTAGTGCTGCAAGCCACCTGTGACCTGTTGCGTTGAGTTTCCCAGTTGTCAGCACATAAGTGAGCGGATTGTTGTCAGTCATTACCGTGAATCTCACACCATATAGGTAATCATGAAATTTGTCCACCACGGCCCACTTGAGTGCTAGAAACTCAAGCTGGTGGATGTGATACTTCTGCTCAGCAGCAGTCAACCCTCTGCTGGCAAAGGCAACAGGACGGAGACCTTCAGGATAAACCTGGTGTAAGACTGCTCCTAAACCTTTAAGACTAGCGTCGGTGTGCAACACATAGTGCTTGTTAGGATCTGCAAACGCTAACACAGGCGCATTGGTAAGGCATCTGATAATGTCACGAAAAGCTTTTGTGCATGTATCAGTCCATCTTGATCCAAAAGGTTCAGCCTCCTTGAAGTACTGATGATCTTTTGTAACTGTAGACCTCTTGCCTTTCCTCACTGGAGGATACCCTTTGGTCAGGTCTGTCAAGGGCTTAACGATTGAGGAGTAGTTCGCCACAAATCTGCGGTAATAACCACAGAAGCCGAGGAATGACCTCAGTGACTTAAGGTCAGTAGGCTGTGGCCACTGAGTTACAGCTTCGACCTTAGCTGGATCTGCCGCAATCCCATCAGCAGAGACGATATGGCCGACATATTTGACTCTGGGCTGACAGAACTGGCATTTGTCTAAAGACACTTTTAGACCTACTTCCTCAAGACGGTCTAGTACTTTCATGAGTCTCTCCTCATGTTCTTCCAATGTAGCACCAAACACTATTAAATCATCGAGATAAACCAGGACTTGTAGCAAATTCATGTCCCCAACGGCCTTCTCCATAAGACGTTGAAACGTCGCAGGAGCTCCCATCACCCCTTGGGGCATACGCTCGAACTGATAGAAGCCGAGAGGACAAATGAACGCGGTCTTTTCTTTGTCTTCCTCCGCCATTGCGATTTGGTAGTAACCGCTACGAAGGTCTAAGACAGAAAACCATCGACTTCCTGCTAAACAATCCAATGCGTCATCGATGCGTGGTGTAGTGTATTGGTCTGGTATTGTCTTGCTATTCAGAGTCCGGTAGTCTATGCACATACGCACATTCCCGTTTTTCTTTCGCGCCACGACGATAGGCGAAGCGTATGGACTCCTTGACTCTTTTATCACTCCAGCGTCTAATAGCTCTCTGAGGTGTTTGCGTACGTCCTCTATATCCGCAGGTGCTAAGCGTCTGGATCTTTCACGAAACGGACGGGGATCGGTTAGACGAATGTTGGGCTCAACGCCTTTAGCTAAACCAACCTCCCATTCATGGAGTGAAAACACATTGCGTCGATGACAGAGTTTTCTCCGAAGTCTCTCTTTCCACTCATTGGGGATAGGAGAATCTCCAAAATCTATCAAATCTGGATCCAGTTCTTCAATGTTTTGACTATTCACTATAGGACTGGCCAAATCAGCTGACTGAACAGTACCTAGCGGAGTACCTGAAGATATAGTAACTTCCTTCTTGGTCTCGTTCTGAATCAACAGAGAGAAACAGTTAGGGTCAATGGCAGAAACAGGGGCAACTACGGGCTGAAACATCACACCGTGAGGCAGTGCTACTGTGTTACTGGTCTCCACCACGATTATGCCTTTAGGTGCTGTCTGGCCAAAATCCAGTTGACATGGTACACAGCGACTCTCTTGTGGGGTAAGTTTTAGGTCATTAGGACCCATAAACCTCACTAAACCCACCGAATCAACGTTCATGTCTTGGGCTTTGGGCAGCACCAGTTCTCTCTTTGGTTCAGCGTTACTAATTTTCAGGGCACGGGCTAAAGCTTCACCCTCTGGACGATCACACAGGTCAGCGAGTCTGTGGAACAAATTAGCATTTGTGCCTAGTATGACTGGGACCTGATCTGGTGTGTTCGGCCCAGGGCAAATCAGTGCCAACACTGACAGCGTCTCTGACTTTCCAGTTAGCTCCTTTGGAAACTGCATGTCCACTACAATGTATCCTGAGTAAGGATAGCTTGTATCACTTAGTCCCCAAATGGCTAAGCCAGACACTGGTTGTATGGGTATATCGGACAAGTGCTCTTCGTAAAATTTCTGGAAAATGATTGTTACTTGAGACCCACTATCCAATATGGCTGTGCAGGGGTTGTCGTTCACTCTCACTTGCACTGTAGAAGGTGGACCAATGAGACCTTTAGGAAGCGGGGCATTTGTGTTAGTGCATGCTTCCTGTTTTTTAGAGAAACAGTTGGTGGTCTCACTGTTTGAGTCGCCATCGCAAGACTGTTTGCCTTTAGCCTTGTTTAGCGACGCTATGAGTCTCTTAATGACTCTTTTCTCATTCTCTGCAGATGAACACTGGGTGGCGATATGGCCATCTTCCCCACATCTGTAACAGAATCGCTCACCAGTTCTAGGACTCTGTGCTGGTTTAAAACCCTGACTTTGGCTCTTAGTCCCAACTGCGGCTACAGTAACCGAAGGCTCAGTTGTATTTCTCTCTTTGGACTTCAACTTTTTACTTAACTTCTGAACTTTCTTTCTTAAAGCAATAGCTTCAGACTTGTCACTGCCAGAGTGATTCGAACTAGGCATAGGTGCATGAGCACTGGCTCCTTCATTTGCTGCACACTTGCTCATCTCACACACTTGAGCTTTCAAAGCTTTAAAATCAGCCTTTAGCACTTCTATGTCGACATCATTGTCAACTGAGTCATTACAAACAGCAACACTCCGAATACGTGCGTTCACCTTCTTTCGTGTTAGCTGGTATTCTTCTTCGGCTCTGATCTCAGACAATAAGTCAAGAAAATTGGGGGGTTTACTGCGCCTCTCTTTCAAACGTAACTGTAGTAGCATCAAGTCTGAGTCGATTGCACCCCGAAGCAGCTGTTCAACACGCACTTTGTCTTTATCACTAGCTGAGACCCCTCCTTTCTTCACCACTTTAGCCAGAAAAGGTTCAATTCTGCGAATGTATTCTGACAACTTCTCACCAGACTTCTGCTGTATGAGCCGGAAAGAAAAGTACAGGTCTTCCGCAGACTCAGCGGAACCAAATGCACTGTCTAACGCATCGAGGAACTCTTGGGCTGTGGCTCCTTGCTTACTGAGGCGTACTGACTTGACAATTTCGAGAGCAGGTCCTCGCAAGCACTCCAGAATTCGCCGCCTCTTCTCATGTTCATTGAGTTCACTCTCCTGAACCATCAATGTTGCCTGCTCTAGCCAATATTCTAGAGATTCCTCCCCTGTTGGGGTGGGAGTGACTCCTGAGTAGATCCGCAGGCGGCGATAACCATGGCTTTCAGCCTGACTTTTAGTAGTTCGACTGACAACGTCAACCATGGCACGCAAAACTGACTCATCAGTGGGAGACATGCTTTGAACATCAGCAAGGGTCTTTCCCTCGGACATTAGAAAACGTTGCAACTTGGCTGAAAAATCCTCAGCAGGAGCAGAAGTAGTGGGTTCCTGGGCATAAGTTATGATCTTCCAAATAGCCCCATCTTTAGGTCGGACTTCAGGAGGAACTACTCTTGGATCAATGACTTCTTTGCATTCACAGAGAACTAACACGCCATCACCATCACTATAGGGCTTGGTTCCCCTTACTCTCACACGACCCCAGCATCGAACTGTGTGTAGCTCTTCTTCGATTTTGGCAACTTCGAGATCTTTACCCACCCCCACCACTAGTACGGCATGAGCAACATCAATAGTTTCAGTATCACACCACTCATTAAGCTCTGCCTGCAACTTGCTATCAGCCATGACTGAAAATAGAAATTCTAAATATCAATGATAATGTTCAAAAATGCACTAGAACTACAGAAACCCAAATTACAAACTTCTCATAACAATCCCAGCGGTGCCTCCATTTTATGTAGCGCCCCCTTGCCTACATTACTGGCAAAACATCCAAAAGCATGTAAAATAACCAAATATGGGACGCCCTGAGTTCTTATCAATTAAAAGATGATAAAACTGTAGTCGTTGTTAGATTAATTATGAGTTTCTTTATAAATGCCTTGTAAATATACCCAGTTTTTACCCAAGAAGAAATCTGTTAATGAAATAATGAATTGACACAGTAAATGTCTTTCTTCTTTTTACTTATGAAAATATATTTTAAACGAAATTACCCGGAATTTAGAAAATTAAATATCTTACATTTGTAAATAAACCATAAACACACTCGAAGAAGTGGGCACAACTTAAAATAACTCAAATTACCTGTATAGCAATGTACAGTCAATAATGAATGTGTCTTAACTCAAAACCTTACAATTAAAGTTTCCCTTTAAAGTTCAAAAATCAAACCCTTGTTGTCCATCAGTCACTTTCAGAGCATTAACAAACAAACACAATAAGCAAAACCATCCAAGTCATTAGTAAATCCTAAGCTATGCCGGCTTTATAATAACTAAAATGATCCAAAAGTACCCGTTGCAGGCCTGAACGTCGCTTGTGTGCGTGGAGGCCTGAAAACTTAAACACTGGCCGCTTCACTCAATGAGCAAACAAAATAAATTGACTCTGTACCTGACTCGTTGTGTCGGAAGGTGAACAGTAGAGCGTTCATGTGCTCACAGCGTGGACCTGTCGTGGCTCGTGGCTCCGCACGCGCCTCCCGCATGGACCCCCGCAGCACCGAATCCCCCGGTCCCCACCGTGTAGTCGATCTCGGTCGTCTTTTCCAAACAACCACAACTCTTCCGGTGTCCAAGACGATTCTCGCCTCCAGATTCACAAAGAACAGCAGTCGTGTAGCTCACCAACGTGATAGCCACCCCTCCTCGCCGTCTTTTAACCTAGCGTGCTCTCGCGGGCGTCGCGTCAGTTTTCACAACAGTCCAGGTTGCGACTTCTTGAAAACAACAGAGGAAAAGTGTCCCACCGCACATAACTAAAGTCCACTGCTTTTATAAATGTTCTGGCCGAACACTTGACTGCAGCTGCCTTTCCTTAGCTAGGAAAAGTCTTTGCTTAGCTCATGCTAACTGGGAAGAGCAACCGAGCAGACTGACTCCTTCACCCCCTCCGTCGAACTTCCCCCTCTACTCCTCCCCTTCCTATTACGCAACAGTCCAAGGATCAGTATCCTTAACCAATTACAAATTAGTAAAATAATTTGGCAGTTATTAAATACAGAAATAAAATACAAATTTATACATAAAGGCATTTGACATAGGAATATTACTAGTGTTTGGAAATTGCTTTTTTTTTTAATGTTTAACATCACTTGAATTGAAATGAATGAACCCAAAATACAACACGGGCTACACATAAGATGCAAAGGAAAGCAATATTGGAGTGTTATCAATATAAAGAGGCTCATATGTGTAACAAATCTGCAGATTGCAACAACGCGATATTGTGTCCATGCTGAGCTACTGAGCTACATAGCCCGACCTGATGGTCTGTGTTCCCAAAAGATGATTGGTAAAATGGGGAAAAAACTAAAGGAGTGGTCAGTTATGTGTAATATACTGTATTGTGAGTATTTTTGAATGAAAAATGATGAGGCTTGGACATCATATTTGTCTAGCTTACAGGTAAAAAGGACATTTCTATACCTGAATCTGGTTCAGTGTAGTTCTCACATCTCTGTTTTTACCGTGAATCTCATAAATGGCAGTTAAACTTATCTCAGTAAAGAGTGGGTACAGATGAATGCGTTTGCCTTATTTCTCAGTCATCTGATTAAGATGCTGAAGAAACCCACGACCAACTCGGACTTGCTGTTTTCAAACAACATCCCAAGCTTTGAATATCTCAAAGAGACTTGTGTGATCCATTCATTGTGGGTGGCTTGCACAGCATTAACAGCAAGCAACACACACACTCAACCGCACACTTAAGGGAAACTTTGTGTGACCAGGTAACCTAATATGCATGTTTTTGAACTGTGGGAGGAACCTAGAGCGCCCAGTGAGAACTCCCACATGCAAGAGGAGAGTGTCCAGAATCCATGAAGAAAGACCCCAGGCCAGGGTTAAAACCCATGGGGTTCCTGCAGCAAGAAGCCAGTTCTAAGAGCTGCACCACTGTGCAGTCCAGGGTCAAATCTATTTGAACAGTGGGCTAATTATTTATCATTTGCAGTTTGACTGTAGAAAGGCCATGGTACAACTGCAAACCCACCAAGATTAGCTTTTCACCCAAACCGACTGACCAGGAAAGGAAAACATTGATTGGTGCAGCCAAGAGGTGGGAGTGTCTGTTGACCGAGCAAATATAAGTTGTGCACTCCGTAAATCTGTAACAAAAAAAGAAATTGGTAAGAAATTCCATATTAGGGTGCTACAACCAATCTAGGGAAAACGGCAAGCCTGTGGAAAAAGGTGCTTTGTCCATGTGGCACAAAATGTAACTTTGTAGTCTAAATGCAAAGGGCTAAGTGAGGCAGAAAACGTACACGGCACATCACCCTGAACGGCATAACCCCACCATGAAGCACAGAGATGGCAAAACCATGCCGTGGTCACATAAAGAAGGAAACTGCTCCAACTGGATGTAGAGTTTATATGATGTGTGTCACCAGAATTGTGGTATGTTGGGAATAATTACAAACATTTAAAAGTCTTAAATGGATACATTATCATAGTCTGAATGTTTTTGGGGTTTTTTTTGTTTTTTTTTTTAAGAAAAAACATTAATTTAACAGGTCAAAGATTGTGGGGTAATAATTTAACATTTACAGCCTGATCTCAAACAGGCCTGAAGTTTTCCACACAAAAAAAAAAAAAAACCTTAACAAAGATCCTTGCTCCTTTGACACACGTGAAGGTGATGTTAATGTTATCGCTGACCTCTAGTGGTGACATGGAGAGGAAAGGCGGAACCAGAAAGGTAAAACGTGGAATAAAGCAGATCTCTGAGAAAACCAGAAACCAAAGCCTAGAAATAATCTTGTTTCGGATTAAATTTTATTTGGAGTCTCCAAACCCATAATCATAGTTCAGGGACGTGTTAAGACTCACTACATTAGCTTGCAGAGGTCATCCTGTGGGCTTTATGAATGTGATATTTATGCATTACCTGGACTTCATGCTCTGGCTCCATTTTTCACTAATTGCTTCCTTTGTTCATCTTTTCATTGTGTCTGTTCCCCCTGAACCTCCCTTTACTCTCACCTGCACTCCTCTGTCAGCCACATCCCTCCCCAGTTTGTTTATTACTTGGCTGCCTAATGTAATACCAGGGCAACTTCTCGCACAGGCCGTCTGGAAGCTTAGTAATCGCGCGAGGCAACCCCCCCCCCTCTGCTCAACTCCGGTAATGAACTCACAGCCGACTTGTTCCGTTAATCACGCGGCGACATATTGTTTCCAGGAAGCCATTCAGGAGAATGCATATTCTTCTTTGTTTTGACCCACTGGCTGTCTGACTTGCAGGCTGTAGGGCACGGAGCCCGGGTTGTGATGCAGAGCAGCTTTCTTGGCCGGTGAAGTCGGGCAGTGCTCCCAGCATCAGGCAACAAGGAGAGAGAAAGCGGGTGTGTGGGTGGGTGGGGGGGTGGGGACCATTCCTGCATTTTCAACAAAAAGAATGTCTCCTGGCAACAAAATGCTCCCTCTGTGATTAAGGCAGCTTTGTTTAGGCAAGCCATTAGAGAATGCTTATCATTTGCGCCCGAGCCACATTGTTGCACTATGTGTCACTTCTGGGATAAGTGACTTCGGTTGAAGAAGAGTGCAGTTTTGTGTTGAGCTACTTTCCCCTCCTGTGCCAGCTTCTGATTGGCTGATGCGGCTCAACGCCAAGAAAGAGGAGTCTAAAACCCTGAGGGCTCCGGATTGGTTGCTTCTGCTTACCTTTAAACGCCTGCTCTGTTTGTTCAGGTACGAGCTCCCTCAGTACGGCAGTCGCAGGAAGCTGATCTCACCCTCCGGCCTTTACGACGAGTACGGAGAGGTCGTGGTCGACGACAACGGCAGCTACTACTACAGCCCACAGGAGTCTGATGGAGAGGTAAGGTCGGGATGACGTGGGAAGACTGCCTGATGTCAGATGTCTAAGAAAAATTATCCCTGGCTAAGTCGACAGGAGGTTTCAGTTAAAAAAAAAAAAAGTTAGTTTATTCTTTGGAGTTTTTGTGATTAATGGAAGTCACGAAGATGGTTAAAACTCACACGTGTATCTAGTTGCACACAAGTAATGAAATAAAATAAAGAAAATTAGTTTTACACCCAATTTCATTTTTAGTTTTGTCCTGGTCCAGCTGACCCTTGCAAAGTCTGACAGATTAGGACCCCAGATCAAAACAAATTAACGGACTGATCTTCTGCTGGAAGACTCTTATTGGAGTGTTATAATCTCAGAGAAGTCTGGACCTTTATTAGAAATCCCCGCTTGTCAAAGAGGGTCCAAACTAAGCCTGATCAGTACTGAACAATGAAAGGGACCATTTGTGACCCGCAAAAAGTCAGCTAAGAAATGACCAAAAGTTAGCTATAAAATGGTCAAGGGGTAAAATGAAGAACAGCCGGAATCATAAAATGATTGCAGATTTTTTTTTTTAAGCAATTTCAGTATTTTCATAAAGTAGCTCAATCTCACACACCAGCAGGAAAGATAATAACAATGTACTAAGCGCTCCCTTTTCAAATATTTATCAGACATGAGCTTTTCTCTCGCAAGATCTCAAATTGTGTGTATAATTTGCACAAAAATATTAACCCATCCATAAGAGTACTGAACAATGCCTTTCAAAAGTTTTCACCCCCTTGACATTTGTCATGATTTGTTGCCTCACAACCTAGAATTAAAATGTTTGAGAGTTTACATAACATGACACACATTTAAATGTTTCCTCTTAAATGCTTTTTTTTTTATATATATATATATCTGGAGCGTGTAACGAAAATAATTTCCCTCTGGGATTATTAAAGTATTTCTGATTCTGATTTTGATGGAGACAACTCAAGTGTTGCTTTAGCCACCACCGTGCTAAAACTCAAAATATGCCGTCTTATTTTTAGCACTCAACAAGTTTTTGGCCTCTCTTTCATAAAGTTCAGCTCTATGGAGTGCTTATAGTACTTGTAGCATATTGTAGGTTATTGTGGTCCTATGGACAGATCCTTCAGTCTCTGCTGTGGAGCTCTGAAGCTCCTCCAAGGTTACCTTTGTTCTCTGTGAGGCCTCTCTGATTAATACTATTTTGGCCCGGTCTGTGAGTTAGGGTGGGTGGTCCTCTTTTGGAAGATTTGTTGTGGTACCAAGTTTTTTCCATTTAGGGATAAAGGATTTGATGGCGCTCCGGAGGAACCAAGAGTTAGATATTTTTGTCTAACCCCACCCTGACTTGTACTTCTCAACAACCTTGTCCCTGACTTGTCTGGAGAGCTCCTTGGTCTTCATGGTGTGATGCCCTTTGCTTAGTGGTGCTGCAGCCTTTTGTGCCCTTCAGAAAAGTTGTTTATACTGATACAAGTGGACTTCACTTCACTAAAAATGTGACTTTTGAAGTCAATTGGCTGCACCAGCACATGTTATACATATACATGTCAATTTGTTAGTTTTTTTTATTTTCTTTCAATTCTTATTTTATATATTTTCTTCTCATTTCACTTCACCGACTTACACTATTTTTGTGCAGACCCATCACATGAAATATGTTTTTTAAATATACGTTACAAGTTAGATTGTAATAAAATAGGCAAAAAGCCCAGGGGTTTGAATACTTTTTGCAAAGCACTGTATGTGAGCACTCTCTAATGGCCTGGGTGCCCAAAGCAGCTGCTTGGTTTCTTAATGCCACAAGCCTGCTTCGGGCAATAATATATGCAATTTATGATATTTAGTGTATATAACTAGATATTTTACAAATATAAATGTATAATGTGGGTAAAATCTTCTTAGTTTTCCCCTTTCAATACAAACAAAAATAAACGAAGGCTTGTGGTCTCACACCATTTGTTTTTTTGTTACGGTGATATAATAACAAAACTAAAGATAATATATGACTTAACACAAGGCGATGATTTTGAAATTCCTTTGAATACTGTTGGGTTCAAAACTGCAGTATTAACTCAAAAAAGCGCTGAGTTAATAATAATAATAACTGATTCCATCAAAATTTTAATTGGCAGGTTAGAACACAAAGACCATCAGAAATCAATATCAGCATGAAAACTGATTGGTGCGTCATGGAACCCTGAATTGTGAAAAGCTGGGAGGGAAAGCTTTTCGTCCCTTTGCAAAGTACAAATCAAATCAGCAATGTATTGTTTCATGTTTTTTTTTTCTTTTAATTGCATGACAACCCAACACACCAAACCATTGGACTTGAAGGACATTCCACGAAAAGTGAGAATGTGGATCATATCCATTCGCTGATAACACAGTCCCAGCGACCAAAAGGACTTTAAAGGATTTGATTATCTCACATTCAACAGGATTTTAAACCGTAGTAGGAAACAGCAGACATTGTTCTGAGAATAGGAATAAAACCAGTGTAATATTATGAAGATCTGATGACATTGGTTGACGTTGTGTAAATGTGCGCCTCAGGCTGTACCACACGCAGCCCGTCGGTGTAAAGGTGTCATTTTAAACGTATTGCAGCAGTAAGCAACGGTGTGGAACAATGCTGGTTCTCTCTGGGCTTTTTCCTCTTAATATTCTCCACATGCTCTCTGCTGAGGACAGGTCAGGACTCCAGGCAGACCCCGTCAGTGCACGGTGCCTCTGCAATCATGCATTCGTAATGTGTGCAGAATGTGGCTTTGCATTGTGTTGTTGACAAGGTTAGATGAGGTGCAGACAAAGCATCCTTTCTGCAACTTTTAATTGGAACTTGTGGAAGTGGCTCGGTGTTGTTGTGCTTGACAAAGGATTCCCTTAGTAATTCCTGGCCTACTTGGTCGAATCAGCTATTGATGAAAGGCTGTTGGTGATGCAGCGAAGGACTTGAGATAACATTTTGATGAATTTTTCATGCCTTTTTGTCCACAAATTATAAATAATCCGCCACGCTACTGCTGCCTATACTAGAGGAGACTGGTAATTTCCCCAGTTCACCATTTTGTACTTTTGAGGTTTTTGTTGTTTCATACCTGAATTTTTGAGTAATGAGTCTGTCCATAGCTGGGACCTTTTGCACTAGCGTTGACAACCAGTAATTTAAAGTACATCTATTTAGCAATTTATGCAGTCTTCGTTAAGGAAATTATATTTGTATGACACCCCAAAAAATGATTTAGGAGTGAAATTTGGCTTGATCAGATGTCATGATATTCTACAAGAGTTCTAAATAGGGATCAAAGCCATAATCTATGGACAAAGGGTCTATTTTGAATTAAATAAAAGGCGGCATGAAGTTCAGTCAGTGAGGTCACTCAGAAAATAAAGGTATTGCAAACACCATAACCCTTAGTTAAAGGGTAACTCACGTAAATGTAAAGGCATAACCCCGCCCCCAGATACCAAAATGCCACCAAAGTGAGTGGTGAGAGTTTATAGTAGTGCTTGTTGCTGCGTTGGTCAGGATGAGGGAAAGGGACATTTGGGGTGGTTTTGCCTCGAAACCGTCTCCAGCTCCGCGTTCACAATGATACATAGTTTTTAGCACTTTCTCACAAATAAACATCTGAAAATTGTGACATAAGATTAATAAGAGTTGCTACAGAGTGGCAGAGTAGGACTACGCTGCATCATAAAAAAAAAGATTGTTAAGATATTGGTAAATGTTCGGATGGCAAAATGAATCCATGTCCGATACTCTGTGATTTCAGCGTTGCAGGTCCTGTGATCTGCGTCCCTGTGCAGGCATTCACTGCAGAGGCTTTACAGCCAGCAGGCTGAATATTACTCCTGCAGCGTGGGAAATAAAGACATCAGCGGTCAAAGAATACAGCTCCTGTTATTATTTATCTAACAACGGACGCCGGCAGTTTGGCACCAGCCGTCCAAGGTGCAACGCAAGAGTCCAAGCCTCGGGTCGATTGAGCTGTCCAGAGAGAGCGGCGCGACACGCCTGACGTTGGTTAGGCAGAAACTGATGTGCACTGATTACCGCGATGCATCCAATGGCCGCTGCTCTTCAGAGCATAATAGCCACCTTTTGTTGCGCACAGTGTTCACTATTAAACACCGTTATATTGTGATGATTATATTTCCGCAACATATTGTGCAGCCAAATGTTTTACATTTCTATTTGCAAAAAGGCTTGAAACAGCCTTTTTTTAAAATCTAATGCAAATACATGTAAGGTTATGGCTGTAACGCGGTGAAATAGTTTAAGGGGTATGAGTACTTCTGCTAAGCGTTGCATTAACCTCTTGTATTTATCGTCACAATGACAGGTGAGGAGACAGTTCCCATGGAACAGATTAGACCCTCAAATCGGCTACCAAAATCCCCGTCCTCCACCCGCTCAACCTCCAAGAAAGACCCCGAAACCCCCAGAAGCCGGGGGGGACAAAAGACAGCAGGATGGTGGTAAAGCCAAAGGCTTGGGCATGGCTGCCAGGTTAAAGGCGGCCCTGGGAATGGCTGCGATGCCGACCCCCCAGGGTACTGCGTCGGCGCAGCCGCCGGCCGTCCACCTGCTGTGGAACAAAGGCAGAGTTGGACCCATGGACGACAAACGAGACGGAGAGGGCGTTCATCTAGGGAACGGGGAGGCAGGCAAGTCAGAAAATGCAAAGGGACAGAACGACGAGGCAATGGAAAGCAGCGGGGGGATAGAGCAGAGAGGAGAATCAGGGAATTGGGGAAGAGGCAACAGAAACAACATGACTAGGAATGGGATGAGAAACCCAGCAGTGCGAGGAGGAGGCACCAGGGCCGAGCACGGGGGGCAGCTCCCTGGCTCAGAGTCCTCTGGACGCTCCTTCAGCCTGGACGGAGGCTTGGTCATCAACGGGAGTTACTTCCAGACGTCCACCGAAGCAAGCGTGCCCGCAGCAGCAAGACAGCAGCTGAGCGAGGCTCTCAGTCTTATCTCCCTGGCCAGAAGGCTGCAGGGGCCCATCAGGCTGGGTGATGAACACCGGGACGACAGGAAACGCCGGAGCAGAGCAGGCAGCAGCAGGAAGATGAACGGCTCCATAGGCGATATGAGCGTTTCCGCAGCAGTGTCTGCTAGAGGCGCCAGGGGGAGGAGGTGGGAGGCAGAGGAGGAGAGCAGGGACAGCGAGGCCGGGCAGAGCGACTCAGAAACGGGCAGCAGCAGCAGAGGGTCTCCGTCAGAATTCAGTCCGTCTGACAGGAGCAGCCCGGCCTCGTCGGCCACAGCCCAGACGGACGTCACCGAATCGGAGCCGGAAACGGAGCCGGACGATGAAAGTCGGGGAGAGGCGAGAGCGGCGTCCGATTCTGACGAGGAGTCAGGGTCCGAGAGCGAAGATGAGGGGGCGGAGACGAGCAGGCAGAGGTCAAAAGGTCGTAGAAACGGCAGCACTGCCTCTAAAAGCTCCAGCCGTTCACGCTCTATAGCTCTGAGGCCCCAAACATCCAGGAGCGCGCGTGCCTTTAAGACATCTGGACGAGAAAGCGACAAAGACAGTGAGGAGGAGGAGGAGGGGAGGGGGGAAACCGTCAGATCCAGCAGGCGAGGAGGTTCAGGCCACAGCAAATTGAACATCAGCTCAGGTGTGATGGACGCCTCAGATGATTTGTCGCCCATCATGGAGGACACAGAGGAGGAGGAGAGAGGCAGGAGCCAGAGTGGGGGAAGACACAAAGAGGACGAGGAGAAGGATGCTTGGGGAAATGAATCAGCTGTTTGATCCTGCTCCTCAGTCCCCCCTCCTCCTGAGACGGACTGGTTTGCCACTAAGTAAGGACCCGGTGAGAAGGCCTGGTTTGAGTGTGCAGTTTTTTTCCTGAGTGGAATCCGCTGCTGCGATCTGTCCTCTACGTTTGCTGTTATTTATGCTCACAGGGGCTTTGATTTCCAGCATGTCCTGTGGTGCGCTGACGACTATCTTTTATCTGCTGTTCTGCATCTTTTATTCCCTGATAACTCTAATCGCAAATCAGCCTCTTAAAAAGACAAACAAACCAGCAAACAATTAATCTGTGTCAAATTAACATC